>NW_019396517.1:0-29030 GCF_000591075.1 Eurytemora carolleeae
TGATTCCATGATTCCTTGATTCCTTGATTCCGTGATTCCTTGATTCCATGATTCCTTGATTCCATGATTCCTTGATTCCGTGATTCCTCGATTCCGTGATTCCGTGATTCCTTGATTCCGTGATTCCGTGATTCCTTGATTCCTTGATTCCTTGATTCCTTGATTCCTTGATTCCATGATTCCATGATTCCTTGATTCCTTGATTCCTTGATTACGTGATTCCTTGATTCCGTGATTCCCCGATTCCGTGATTCCTTGTTTCCTTGATTCCTTGATTCCGTGATTCCTTGATTCCTTGATTCTGTGATTCCTTGGTTCAGTGATTCCTTGATTCCATGATTCCTTGATTCCGTGATTCTGTGATTCCTTGATTCTGTGATTCCTTGATTCCTTGATTCTGTGATTCCTCGATTAATTAATTAATTAATTGATTGATTAATTGATTAATTGATTAGGTTCCAGCTGGACACGCTCTTGGCAGCCATTCAGGAATATTATTTAGCATAATATATTGTTGCAAGGAACTTACATATACAACAATAACATATTGTTGCAAGGAACTTACATATACTATATTCGAGAACCATCCCTTTGATCAGGGCAAAAAAGAAACTTATAAATGAGAAATTGTCAGCTCAAGAACATGAGCAATTGGTGGCCGCAGCTGTAGAATGTAACGACCTTAGTGAGGAGATTAGGAAGAAAGAGTTGGAGATTAAACTTGATAAGAGGAGGACACTAAGGTCTAAAAAGTCAAATATAGATAAGCAGTTTTGGAATCTTGTGAGAAGAGTTGAGAAGAAGAAAGGGCTGCTTTCAGCTATCAATGATTGCGATGGGAAACTAATTACTGAGTTTCTGCAATTAAAAGACACTGTGGTGACGGAGATGGCCAAGGTTCCCTTGGGTCAAACCTCAAAAATCTTTATTTCTCGAGGTCAACAATTATTGAAGGAAATTTCAGTAAAGAATGAGTGCGCTTTTGAGAAATGGTGTCCAAAGGAGCGGGATGAGTTTGAATATCAGGATGAGGTCTGCCAACCTGTTGGTGTGGCAGATGTCATGGAGGTAATCAAATCCCTTAAGATCGACAGGGCTCCTGGTATAGATAATGTCACACCCACTATGTTAAAAAGTGCGAGCATATCTTTTATAGGGAAATTGACTGAGGTAGTGAATGAGTCCCTGGTGGAGGGTAAGGTTCCATCTTCCCTTCTAGTGGGTAAAATGACCCTTATTGACAAAAAAGAACCGTCGCTAGATGTGGCTAAGAAACGACCCATCACAGTTTCAAGTGTGATGCTTAGTATGGTCACCAAAATAGTCCAGAAGCGAATGGATTCCATCTGTGAAAGGGAAGGCTTCTATGGACCGGTTCAGTATGGTTTCAGAAGTAGAAAGTCAACGGTCGACTGTGTGTTTATGATACTGGCTGCCTTGCGCAAGGCAAAAAGGAAGCACCAGTCTATCTCTTTAGCTTTCTGTGATATTGCGAAAGCTTATGACTCAGTTTGCCGAGAGCTACTCTACACAAAGCTTAGAAGTATTGGCTTTGGAGGAAGGGTAGTGTCCCTTATTCGGTCTATGTACTTCAATGACTGTGTGCGGATTAACTTAGCACATGGGTTGTCAGAACCGTTGTTTTTCACCCAAGGGGTTAAGCAAGGGTGCAGCCTCTCCCCTTTACTGTTTGCACTTTATATTGCCTCCCTAGGGCTAGCTCTGGACAGTTCTAAGCTCGGAGTTAAGCTAGGGAAAGCTATGATAACAGCTATCTTTTTCGCGGATGACCTGCTATTGCTATCTAGAACCCCTAAAAGAGGAATGAATAAGCTTCTTAGAATTGTCTCAAGATTCTGCACGGACATGCGCATGAAGCTTGCCACCTCTAAGACTTACATCCTTACCAATGCCCCGAATGAGACCTCCTGGAAGGTAGATAACGTCACTATTGAAGAGATTTTAGTGGCCAAGTATTTAGGGGTGACTTTCCAGGTACGTGGCAGATCTATGATAGGGGGGTATGAAAAGGACATGATCCGGAAGGCCACTAATTATGCTTATGCCATTATGAACATATCAAGGGGGATTCTTGATAGGGCCATGGTTGCCAAGAGACTCTGGGAGTCGTGCACCATCCCTTCAATCCTGTACTGTGTGGAGGCTGTGACTCTTAAGAAAGCTACTATTGTAGAGCTAGATAGACTACAATGCATGGTAGGTAGGTTTATCCTGCAGATACCTCACTCATCCTCTAAGGTGCTCACCTGGATGGATGCGGGCCTCATGCCTATGGCACACAGAATTCAGACCAGACAAGCTTTGTTCATCTGGAGTATTCTGAAATCCAAGCTCAATAGCCTCCTAATGGAGGTGCTACGGGAACTGCTAGACCATCCTACAGACCCATGGGTGAAATCCTGGATGGAGATTCAGAAGGATGTTGGGTCCATTGCAATGTTCAAAAGCAGGAAAGAGTTACAGAAAGCAATGTCAGATAGAGCTGTGAGATTTGTGGTTTCAACCAAAAGAGGCCATTCCTCTGCCGTTGCAGCCTCCCAGCCGTGGAAGTGGTTCCGACTTCAGGGTTTCGTGAATGATTCCAGAGCGAGTAGGACTCTGTGCAGAGTTCGGGCTGGTAACGCAGAGCTAGGTAACAGATACAAAGATAGGTACGGCTGTACCCATGTTTTGTGCCCATGGTGTCTCTCAAAAGGGGTCCGTGCCAGGCTGGTAGAGTCTCACGTGGTCCTTATCTGCCCATGCGTAGCGGCACAGCGTAGGGATTTCGGGATTGCAGATTTTCACTCGACCTATGTCGCTCATGGTAAGAAACCTCTATGGCAGATTCTCAGGGCTTATCTTGGGGGGGATGGGTCAGACCAAGTAGTCTTACTTGAAAGAGGGAGGAAAATGGCAGTGTTGTTGGAGTCATGGCTGGTTAATAGTCATGAAGATGGTCTGTAGGGCGAGAGCTCTCAAGGTGGGTTTTTTTGTCAAACAATCCTAAATCTTATCTTATATCTTATGTTAAACCATTATCAAATAATAATCTAATAAACTTTTTATTAACTTCATACTGGGGTAGTACCGAGATGGACTACTCTGGGGGACTGTTAGTGTGCAGTTGGGCGGTGACTTTAGTCATTGGTCTGTACTTCGACAGTTGGCCACACTAGACAGTGTGTCACCAATTGGTACATTAATAGCCAATGTGGCTATTTTTGATGAGGTCTCAGCCCTGACTTCTACGGAATGATGGTTGATTTTTTGTTTGTTTGTTTGTTTAAGATTGAGATTAAGATTTAAAAGCAACCAGATTTTAGTTTATAACAGGTGCTTAAAGGAGTTACGCGCGCTTACCGTTGCCGCGTTGAATTACAAGAAAGAGAGAGATATAGTTGTTAAAACAAATTCGAAATATAAGGAAGACGATTTTACCGACTCAAATGCCGTAGCCTTTTCTCAAGACGTGTTTATCCATTTCCTCCATGTAGCACCCACATGTCAAACCCCGCTCATCCGTTTCCCGCCTCACCCCTCTATAACACATCCCAGCTCAGTCAGGTTTAGAGAGTTAAGCCAGTAACAGCTCCGACACAGGGAGCCTCTTGACTCCTTTATGATGATGACGCAGATACTCAGCGCAACGCTCCTGTTGATCTGCTCCACCAACATGAAGCTCTACATCACCCCCGTGACTCCTTTATGATGATGACGCAGATACTCAGCGCAACGCTCCTGTTGATCTGCTCCACCAACATGAAGCTCTACATCCCTCCCATGAAGTACCCCCAAATACTCATCATTTATTCCTTTGTTAATTTCTAAATCAACCAATCTCAACTCCGCCTTAAGTGCAAATATTTTAAAACTCTCGTTTTTAAATAAATGTTAGAAATATCCATTTTTAGATCTCTTTATTTTACTATAGTGACTTTTAAAGTCAACAATAGTATATATTTTAGGGTTAGGGTTGGTTAACACACGTTCTGGGCCGAGTGCTGCGGCTATGACAGACAAGGGGGGCTGCTCTGCAACTAGGACAGGCTATAGGGGGCGGAGCGCCGCGGCTAGAAAACGCGCTCTCTGTCTTGTAATTCAACGCAGCATGCGCGTAACTCCTTTGGGCTTCTGTCGATTTTATGATCAATTTTAAGATATTGATAATTCATCAAATTAGTTGCTAAATAGATGTGAATAGAACTATGGTATAACTCATGTACCGATTGTACCGCCTATAGCTGCTGTTCTGGCTAAACATCCAATGGTGGATGAATACGATCTGAAATCTATAGAAACGGTATAGTTGTATTCAATAAACTCTCTAAGTCAGATTGTGATGTACCAATTCAGGCAGTTTTTTCTCTGTATTTTTTTCAGGTCAAAATTTTGCAAAGTCTATAAAGAGCATTTGTTTTCAATTTTATTTTGCTTTGTTTTCAGAAGAAATATGCAAAAAACTATGCAAAAAAAGATGCAAAAACGAACGTGTCGAAGTTTAACGATCGTTTCTAAATCGTTATTTTTTTTTAGGTTAAAGATATCGCAAAGTTTAATAAAAAACTTTGCAAAACTTTGACATATAATACAGTTTTGGAAGTTTTATTAGATTCTTTTTAAAAACGTGAGGGTGCACGATAACCCTTATACTTTAAAAAGGGCTACTAATTATTCACAGTGGTGTCGATCCTTTAAACTGTAATTTTAGATTTTAAAAATAGTATTTTATATTCTCGTTTTTTCAATTCACTAGGAATTGTGTTTTTAACACAAACTCGGATCCCGATATCTTTGCAACCAGATGGTGTAAACCTTTGATATTTGATCTTCGACATCGAGTTGCAAAGATATAAGGATTAAAAAATTTGCGTTTGTGGCAAAAACTCGATTCCTTTATAATCTTTCAAAGAAAGGATCTTGTGGATTTCTAAAGAAAAAAGCAAGAAAAAGGAAAACATAAAGAAAAGAAGATATCTGCAGGACAGCTCTAAAATAGCATTTTTCTGCTTTTCAAATTATGTTTCGAACATTTTTCTGTGAATATTGTTTCCGAAATGACGTTCTATGCGCAAAAACTTTTTATTCAATATCGAGAAGGTTTTGCCAATTTTTGTTAAAAATTTATTTAAATAATAATTAAATATTGTTAATTATCATAAATTAGCCTTTGAAAAAATGCACATCTATTGTTAATTCGGTAAGTTTATGCAGAATGATGATGAACAAAATGTGAATTATTCTTCTGATGTCCATTAGAACAGATGCACTGGAAATAATTTGTTGTCCTACCAATACATTTTTGAATTTGTTCAGATAAGCCAGAGGTGTTTTGCGCTATTTTTGCGCAATTTAAAAATTTGTTTTCATTAGATTTTTATTCTTCTTTAATTCTAAACTGTGTTTTTACAGGTGGGTTCGCCCAGGCCAGGCCAAATCCGCTCCAGAACTGATTCATACAACTATCGCAGCAATGTGATTTTTAATGGCTCAATTTTTAAACTACTTTTTATTGTTTAAAGCTAACCTTTCTCCTTCTTATAATCATTTCTATAATCCAATAAAGCCTGAGACACCACAAACCTAGGATGATCATTTTAGGAAAGTTATTTGAGAAGATGAAGGAAAGTTTTTTGAGAAGATGAAGGTTTTTGAAGGAGAAACGGAGTTTTTAATTGTTATTTGATGAGCCTGTTGTTAGCCATGATGAGCCAGGAGCTGCCGACCATAGCAGTGTCGAACGGGATGTTTTGTCCTATCCAATCCTGCCATTTTAGGATTTAGTCCTATTAACTATACGTTTTAAGTATTAGTTTTTATAATTAAAGTGAATGGAAACCCTATTTACAAATACATTTAGCAACTTAATGTAGAGCACATTTTTCGATTAAAATATTTTTAGGGTTTTTTAACATTTTTAGGTTTTATGTGCTGCTGCCCCCCTCAGTTCTCAGCTAAAGGTAATATCATAAATTTGAAATAAGTTTTATAAACGTTTGATTTAAACAGTTTTATTTTGCCTTCAAAAAACATTAAGAAAAATCATTTGCAATCTTAATTTTTTCCTTTTAATTCCACAAAATGAGGGTTGATCAGCTATTATTATTATTATTATTATTATTATAATTGTTATCATTATATCTATATATATATAAAGTTGTAATCTCTGTTTGTCTGTTTGTTTGTCCGATCATAACGCAGAAACCTCCTGACCGATTTGCCTCAAGTTTTGATTGGAGACTTGGGAGACCCACGGAAATGTTATTAGCTTAGTTTTGAGTTTCTAAATTGTGTGAGTCGACTGTAAAATCGTTCAAGTGCGGGTAAACGGATGGAGTAACTTTTAGTGACCTTGGCAGCGCCGGGTTCCCAAGCTAGTATTTTACAAGACAAATTTAATTGCTTACTTTAATTTTGATTACATTCAATTTTACAAGCACTCATTAAAAAAATATAATTTTATTTTTATATATTTTTTAGAAATTGGTGTCAAACAGACTTAATGTAGATTGTGTGAGGTAAATATTCAAACTTAATCAATTGGAAATTAATTTAAAGAAGATATATACAGTATTATGATTTAAAATGGGTTAATAAAGATTGCTTTAATGGTATCTTCCTGTTCCATAGTTTATTGGGTCTCACTGTAGGTTTCAGACATAAACTTTGATATAAAGTATACTAAAACAATTAAGTTCCCAGCAAACTTTCTTAATAATTGAAATAACGTTTGATTTAATACGTTAGTAATATTTTCAAAATGGCTGCGATATGATATTTGGTTTGGTTGTATTGTAGTAATGGCCGGGGAATTAAATTAGGTTTGATTATTTTAAGAAGGAATTTATAAAATGTCGTATTGACAATTTTTAATGGGTTTTATACTTTTATATCAATTCTCAGTAACTGTCAAAATGAAAAATTAGCCATGAAAATGAGAAAACAAATTTAAAATAGCTCTATACAGTGATAACCAGAAAACAATAGAATAGAAAGACGATATTTTTGCAATACTTAAGTGTTTTGATGTTTTTACAAAGCAAATACTTTTACTAGTAACTTAGCAACGCACAATTTAAGTGAAAAGGGTCTTTTTACACTGTACAACTGCTATGTCTAATGTGCATTGAACTAGTTTAAGTCCTTACTTTAGTTTACAAGTCTTCATCCTATTTCAGAGTTTTCTGGCTATCACTGTATAATTATTCAATTAAAAAACTAAATATCTGCAGCATTATCAGTAATTTAAGAAGACGACATTTTATAAATTCTTTCGATATCTCTGAAGTTCTTGGTTAAACTATAGTAATTGTTTTAGGCGGCTCAGTAACATAAGATATCATTACAAAAGATATAAATAACATAATATATAAAGTACAAAAGATATAATTAAACAATGTTACAAATGCAAAGGCAAATGTTACAAAGGCAAATGTTACAAAATATAAAAAATGTTCTAATTAGCTTATATTCCATTGTATTTATACACAAAAATAGTTCAAATGAACCAGAAAATAGTTCAATTACGCTTCAGCTGAACTATTTTTATGTTATTTTAAACTCAAAGCCGCAACGCTCGGCCCCCTAGCCTGTCCTGACCGCAGTGCTCGGTCCAGAAACTATCTTAACCTAACCTAACCCTGAAATAATACAATGTCTTGTTAAAATGAACATAAAAATAGTTCAAATGTATGTATTATAATTGTAAGGTTAGGAGGGCCGGGTTAAGACACTTTCTGGGCCGAGCGTTGCGTTTAGTAGTTCAAATGAACATAAAAAATAGTCTAATGAAATGTTCACATGAACAAACTGTCGGTAATTTTCTTCTTTTATAGATTTTGTAATTAGTTCTTTCGTAATTTATATCTTTTGTAACTTATATATTTTCTAACTTATATGTTTTGTAATTTATATGTTTTATAACTTACATATTTTGTAGCTTATTATGTTTTGTTATTTTATGTTCTGTTATTATATACTTTGTAAATATATATTTTGTAATTATATATTTTGTAATTATATCTGATGGTACTGAGCCGGAATGGCTGTATTGTAGGAATGGTTGTAGAATGATATTTGGTTTGATTTTATTGTAGGAATGGTTGTATTGTTGGAATGGTTGTATTGTAGGAATTATTATACTATACGAATTGTTATATTGTATGAATTGTTATATTGTAGGAATGGTTATATTGTAGGAATGGTTATATTGTAGGAATGATTTTATTGTAGGAAAGGTTATATTGTAGGAATGGTTGGGGTATGTCTGAGTTCTGTGCTGCAGCGATCTGTCCCCGGCCCTCAGCATCAGTCGACAGTATGAAGAAGGGAAGTGTTGGAGAGGTAAAGATGATTATTGTCGTCTTCCATTTTCATAAGTTTCTGGACCCTATAGTAAACAAACCCTCATCAAAGTGTCATATTTTTACGTATTCTTTTATTTCTTTAGAAGAGTTTTTAGTTTCTGTAAAAGTATTCTATATTTTCTTAAGGATTCTTAATTTCAATAGAAAGTTTTTAGATTTTTTAAAAGGATTTCTAATTTCTGTAAAAGATTTTTGATTTTTGTAAAAGAATCTTGATTTCTAAAAAAATCAAAATTGATAGAATGAACAAAATCAAAACTTTTCTTAAAAGTTTAAAAGCTTATTTTTATATTAAGTATGAAGTATTTTGACGTTTAATTCTGAGTCTCTTCACAAACATTGAGATTCAGAGACACCATTGATATCCAGCTATTCTCTGAATTATAACTATTAATAACTGTTAAAGAGTGCATCATAAAAAGTGTATTTTAATATGGTCCTGTCTTTTAAGGTTTCAGATATAAGGTAGAGCTACTAATCTAATTTTTTGAATTAGTGGAGATATTTGACCTTTAGTCAATCTTGATTTTCATATCCATTCAATCCATCGAAATATGGATACATTTCTAAATATCTCCGTCAATTTTTAAGGTACAAAACAAGAGCACACCACACTTTAGAAATCCCCAACCTAAAAGATTGTTATACCTGGACATGTTCTATTATTGTGTTAACGAAATAATGCCGCGTAGATCAAAAAGTTAAAGTCGTCATCTAATTTGTTTGTTTTCAAAATGTTTTTTGATACTCTTGATTTTTAGGTTTTACCTGGACTAGAGGTTCGGGTTCTAGATATAGAGAATAGAGAACCCTTAGGACCTAATAGGTCACATTTATATAATAATAATAATAATAATAATAATACTAATACTACTACTACTAATAATAATAATAAATTTAGTTGAACCGATTTTTTTTAAAACACAAGAGAAGTGGTTCAACTACGTCTAGACGCTTCAACTAATTTTCGTTACTATTTAAATCTTGTCCCAGAAGTGATTCTAAAAAACTGTAGAAATTTCAGAACAAAATTTACTTTAAATAATGTATTTTACTCGGGTATTGTTATGATCTTATCAAGATAAAAATTAAGCACTCTCCCTTTAATGATAAATATTAGAGAGGGTGAGTTAGCTGTTCGGGGAGGAACTGTTATGAAGGGATATCTTGGAAACCCAGGGGCTACAGCAGCTACCATAGGTAAACTAGGAAAACCAGGGGTTACAACAGCTACCATAGGTAAACTAGGAAACCCAGGGACTACAGCAGCTACCATAGGTAAACTAGGAAACCCAGGGGCTACAACAATTACCATAGGTAAACTAGGAAACCCAGGGGCTACATCAGCTTCCATAGGTAAACTAGGAAACCCAGGGGTTACAGCAGCTACTATAGGTAAACTAGGAAACCCAGGGGCTACAGCAGCTACTATAAGTAAACTAGGAAACCCAGGGGCTACAACAATTACCATAGGTAAACTAGGAAACCCAGGGGCCAAAGCAGCTACTATAGGAAACCCAGGGGCTACAGTAGCTACCATAGGTAAACTAGGATAACCAGGGCTACACCAGCTACCATAGGTAAACTAGGAAACCCTAGGGCTACAGCAGCTACTATAGGTAAACTAGGAAACCCAGCGGCTACAGCAGCTACCATAGGTAAACTAGGAAACCCAGGGGCTACAGCAGCTACCATAGGTAAACTAGGAAACCCAGGAGCTTATTATTATTATTAAACAAAACTTCTGGGGGATTTTAATCCCCGTGTGAAGCCACACCCATCAGTACTTCCCCTCACGATACGTGTACAATCACGTCTGGAGTCGTCTGTTTGTAAACCGCCTAGGGCATGTTCTATTATTGAACCCTGGATGTAAGCGTACCGGGTGTTGGGATTATCGGGAACCTGAGTAGACCGAGCCCCAAGGTTGACATCCACCAACCCACCCACCCCTAACTGGGCAACATGCCCTGTGCAAGGGATGGTTTGTTTCTATGTAAAATCAGCATGGTCTTTAATGATTGCATTATCTTTGTCTGGCTTATGACAATTCCCCACTATTATGGAACGTTTATTCCCCGTCTATTTTCAGCTATCAATTTAAATAACTACTTTTGTTAAAACAAATTCGAAATATAAGGAAGACGATTTTTCCGACTCAAATGCCGACGTTAATTCTCTAAATGTGTGTGTACACAGGAAGCAAGCACACCACATGTGTCAAATCCCCGCTCACCTTAGCTCCCGCTCCACCCGGCAGTCAGCCACATACACTCAAGACATCCACAACTCCACCCTGGCTCCTTTGTGATGATGATTCAGATACAGAACTAAGTGCAGAAGACACTGCTTACACCTAGCTTCCGGGCTCCACAATGTTCCAGAGATCCGGGCGGATATCAGACGTCCTTCCATTATCCTGTATACAGGATAAGTCCGCAATCTCTCTCCCTGAGACTAAGCCTGATTGTAAGTAAGCCTGCCAAATCCTGCCGTCAAGATTGATGATCTGCACCACCATCATGAAGCTCTACAAACTCTTTCCAACCGATATTCGTCTATAGTTTCTTTATTAATTTCTATACCAGCCAATTTAAGCCCCACTCGGGAAAATATTTCATAACCTTTTGTTTTTTTATAAATAAAGATTAGAAATACCGTTAGATCTCTTTTATTTTATCATATTGACTTTTAAAGTCAACAACTTTATATCTTTCATCTGACATTTTATGTTCTAATATTGCTATTATTTCCTTGATTTGTTTAACGATTTATTCAATTCTCACCTCACATATGTTTAGTCAGGTCCATCCATTTCTCTGCCATCAAATGGATGCTTCTTGCCCGTTTTAGAAGTTCCATTCTATTGCATCCATCCTGTCCCAGGTACTGTCTAAGGATGTACTTGGTGGCCATTCCCGGGTACTTCTCTTCGTATTCAGCTATTCCACAGTCTTTCCTCTCAATTGTTGTTACCGGGCACTCAAGCAGTACGTGGGGTTCATTCAGCTTAACATACCTGCCGTTTGTACTACAGATTGGGCATGTTTTCCACTGATTTCCATACTTGTTTCTCATCCGGTTCCCTAACTGTAAGTTGCCAGACCTGGCCATGCTTATGATTTTACTGCGTCTACAGTCATTTACATGTTCCGGTAGTTTGAACCACTCTCTTGGTTGTGGTTGAGACTGTAGTGAATGAAGACCTTGTTTAGCATCTAGGACTGCTTCAATTGCCACATCATTCACTTTCTTGCGTAGCTGAGATAGTGACAAAACAGGAATGTTTGATTTGATAGCATCTTCTATTTCCTTGATGTCTCTGGCCCATTCATCCTCCTCTGGGTTCTCCAGTACTACTCTGAGACATTCTGTAAGAATTGGGTCCTTTTTCTTGTTTACTGCTCTCCAGTAATACCTAGCCTTTCTCATCCATATTCTAAACTTCATTGGCATTAGTCCTGCCTCAGTCCATGAGGATACCCGTGCAGTTGAGTGAGGGACTTGGAGAATAAAATTCCCAACCTCTCCCTGGATTTTCTCAAGGGACTCTATCGTTTTACTGTTAAAGCTCATAGCCTCCGAGCAATAGAGGATAGCTGGGATCCCGCATGTTTCCCACAAGATCCTGGCTAGTCTTGATCTATCCAGTCCAGCTCTTGTTAAACTCATGATTGAGTGAGCATACCTTCTTGCTGATGAGACCACATCCTTCTCTCTTCTACAGCAGCTACTATAGGTAAACTAGGAAACCAGGGGCTACAACAGCTACTATAAGTAAACTAGGAAACATAGGGGCTACAGCAGCTACCATAGGTAAACTAGGAAACCCAGGAGCTACAGCAGCGACTATAGGTAAACTAGAAAACCAGGGGCTACAACAGCTACTATAGGTATACTAGGAAACATAGGGGCTACAACAGCTACTATAGGTAAACTAGGAAACATAGAGGCTACAGCAGCTACCATAGGTAAACTAGGAAACCCAGGAGCCACAGTAGCTACTATAGGTAAACTAGGAAACCAGGGGCTACAACAGCTACTATAGGTAAACTAGGAAACCTAGGGGCTACAGCAGCTACCACAGGTAACTTGTTAAAAAGACAATTTCGAGATCGCGACTTGTGACTCAATTCCAGTATTTATTTGGCCCTCCTGTACGTACATAAAAAGTTATATTGTAAAAAAAATCGGTCACAACCAAAAACTCATATGCTTTATATAGAGTGAAGAAAAAAACGTATTCTAGATAAAGATGGATGGTTGCTGACAGGAGATCTAGGAATGTATGATGAAAATGAGAATTTTTACATTACTGGAAGACTGAAGGAACTAATCAAGTATAAGGTAGGTAGGTACAGATTCTTAAACACATTGGCTTACAAACATATAGATGTGCGAACATCACCCCGGACTAACCACTCCAGGACGAGATGCATTTGAATTCTTTGAATTCAATCATGTGTTGGCCTAAAATTTAACAATCTTTAAACTTACATGGAGTTCTCTGTTTATGCTTTTTCGTTTAAAAGTATTAAAGAGAAAAGGCGAAAACATTATGTTTACTAGGTAAAATTGTAATCGAAAGTCACAGTTCTCTGGGATAAGGACCGAACCTTAAAATCCGCGTGACCACCATGTTTTCAAATAAGATTTTAAAAGAATTATTAGATCTCCTAATAGCGCCACTTTATACATTTAATTTGACCCTCCATTTACAGAGTGGCATTTTAGATTCACAACGGTTTCTCAGAAAAAAGCATGATACCGTCGCGTTTTTTAAATAAAACGTGTCAAATTCTGACAATTTCGTTCTTTGTCTTGGCTTCATAAATTCTAAAGTAACTTTTGCAGAGAAACCACGTTTGAAAATAATTAATTTACAGACGAAAAAACATGGATTTCATCGTCTTGATCAACTAAGGTTTAAAAAGGGTGCTGTCGTAAATTATGTTGAGGGTAAGTTTTGAAGAAACATCTACATTCTACAGGGATAACCAGAAAACAATGGATGGCGAAGACGACATTATAGCAATACTTAAGTGTATTTGATTGTTTTTCAAAGCAAATAGTTTTACTAGACACTTATTAAATCACTTATATTGTGAAATGGGTCTGTTTACATTGCACAATTGTTGTGTTTCATGGTCATTGAACTTTTTAAAGTTAAAACCTGATTCTCAAAGTCGTCTTACTATTCTAGAGTTTTCTGGTTATCACTGTATACTGTTTTTTAACCATTTTTTATTGCAGAGTGATTGTATATTAGGGTTTCTTTCTATTCACAGTTTCATCTTTATTTACGTGTCTTGACAAAATTTCGCGTTAGTTCTCAAAAAATACCTTTTCATAAATATTGTGGAAGATTTTGTCCATTTCTCACTTAAAAAGTGTTCAATTCGAACAACTTCTCTGTTGAGAAAGTATACAAATCCGTAAGTTACTTTATAGAGCTAAAACATAAAGGAAACTTTAATAAATGTTATGCTTTCTTGATCAGACAAAGCTTTTAATGGTATCATTGTGAATCAGCCACAGTCTCTGAGACATCCACTTGATGTTCAGGGTTGGCAGATAGCGCCGGCTGAGCTGGAGGATGCACTGATTACTCACGAGGCTGTAGCGGACTGCGCCGTGGTTGGTGTGGAGGCCGAAGAGGACGGGGATGGAGAAGTACCTCGAGCATTCATAGTTGTTAAACCTGGATATAATCCAACACCTCAAGATATTCAGGACTTTATTAAGGTTAGCCGGAGTACAATCATATCTAGACAACATCAAGGTTAGCCGGAGTACAATCATATCTAGACAACTCGGAAATTTGTTCATCAAATTCTTATGCAGTCTCAACTTTAAAGTGGCCTTTAAATTTACCTAACCAACTTACTCATACTTTTTTGCAGCAAAATTTTTTAAATTGCAACGTGCATGTTTCTGGCTTGTGTTTAAAAAGAGTAATATATTGGGTGAAAATTGCTCGATTTTAAACGTGAGAGCTTGCACTGCATCGTGGTTCTTGTTTGTAACCTTATCCAAGAGCGGATACAGAGGTGAACCATTTTTAAACCCCATCAAAGAGTTTTTACAGAGAATTGTTCACTTTTATGTCAAAACCATCGTAATACATGCAATGCAATACATTATTGGCATTAGCTCGCGTACCGTACCATTAGTAAATGTCTTAATCTTATTTTTACTTAATTTCATAATACTATCTGATAGTATCTTTCTTTCTATTTAGGAGTACCAATTATTACTGTTAATGCTGGTTAATAAATTAAATGTTATTTTTAAAGAGTTCATAGTAATTCTAAGGCCTTCTGCTGATTTTTTCGTTTCTCGGGATGGAGTTATTAGCGGAAAGAATAAAGGAGTAAGGCTTGAATTCAGCAGCACAATAATTTATCATTTTAGGACAACATGGCGTCCTATAAACAGCTGAAAGGAGGAGTCGTCTTCATTGAAACCATTCCCAGGTATAGTATAATCTTTTTTTAACCCACGACATTTTTAAATTTTGATTAGTTTTCAAGACAAATTAAACTAAAGGATTTTTACAAAATGATTTTAAACAAGTTTTTAAAACATGCAGATCAAGAAGTTAAAGTTTAAATTAAATTTTTTAGATCCTTGGCGGGTAAAATACTGAGGAAGGAATTGAAGAAAATGTAGAAATATTCAAGAAGAATAGAACACACATTGTATTTACTGTATCTACATCTAATAATTTATAATAATAATATCTATAACAATGTAAAAATGTAATAAATTTATGTACATTGTACAATGTTTACAGGGCTACCCAAAGAAGGATGAGACAGCAGAGAAATTGAGCCTGTAAAACTTTGATATTTTAAACTTAGATTATTGATGTGATCTAATAGAATTCATAGTTTGTAATATCTATTATATATGACATTGGGCTGCAAAGATTTAGGAATTAGATGATCCGTTGTACAGTTATTGCTTTGGCGTGATCGTTAATTTATAGTTTGCTGTATTGGGCTGCCTTGCATACTTAATTGGCATGTTAGTAATATTTTTGCCGCTAGAGTTCGTGTCATGAAGTTTCATCCGTCGTGAGTAACTCTATATTTTACTTAAGACAAGTGAATACATTTTGTTTTATCAACGTGTACGCGTGTATTTGATTGCATACTAACTTTGAAACTCAGCTTTGTCCGAGTTTTTTTCTACAAAAGTCAATCACGTCAAAATTTTTAAGACCAAGCTAAGAATGTTTCTATGATTTTACCAAGTTCCAAAATCAAATTGATGCAAATCCACCCAGGGGTAATGTTTTGATAAGAGATAAAACCAGATTATTACTTTATAAATTGTATAAAATAAATTACGACTCGATGAATTCACATTCGCAAAGCTTTTATTAAAAGTCTTACCTGGGAAACATTTTGATAACATTATCAAAGTTATTTTCTTCTACAAAATCCAAAATATCCCCCCACAAAGTTGCGATTATTAATAGGATTAAAGTTCGAAAAGATGGTTTTATTTAATTTAAAAAAAAATCAGATTTATAAAAGTTGAAAAAACTATTCGCATCATTTGTTGGACATGATCGATAAATCTAAAAAACAAATATTTGATAAGAAAAATATGATAGATGCCTAAATATATATTTTCTCTGTTTTTAATATTTACAATTCAACATTATGTACAAGGATTACAATGCAGATAAATGCAAATTGCATAATGCATATATGTAACATTAAATTTAAGAAGTATTTACGCATTAGTATGTTTTTATATTACATAATATCACATTTTTATCTATTTTCATAATTCATTTTACATTCTATGTATAAGATAAAAGAATAAAGATTTCACAACGATTTCCGCACTAAAACATGCAAAAAGTCTAAATTTTAATTTAAACAAAATATTCTGTATTTAATGAAACTTTCAATAGCTCTAATCTAGTTCAATATTAAGTTTATAACTAATATTTTTCTTTCCGGTTAAATTGAATACTTGGATCCATAAAACTGTAGAAGAAATACATCTAATGTGTAATTCTGATGGAAATGAAATTGCACAATTAATGTCTTAGGTTTATTGGACTATTTTAAATCACGAGTTGAGTCTAACAGTCGTCTTTCTATTCCACAGTTTTAATAGTCTCCCTATTCAGTGTTAAGACCAATAATAATAATTAGTCAACCTTCATTTGGTAGAAATGAATTTTAAGCGTCGATAATAAAAGAACCCCGTAGCCGGCTTACTTCATGAATCATGGGCTTTAGCACAGAATCGGGTAAATCTATCTTGGATTAGTCCAGTTCCATCATTGCCTCTTGAATAGCCTTTTCCAGATGTATATTCATTCTTCTCCCCCTGAAATTAATATATTTTAGCTCAAAATTAATAAAGAAGTTTAAAGGAAACAATTTAGGAATCTAATTAGAACTAGATTTAATAAAAGCAAGACAAGGTTGAGCAGTGCAGACGTGGTTCAACCACTTCTTTTCAGATTGAACCGCGTAAACGTGGTTTAAACCCTTCTATTCACATTCAACCGCGTAAACGTGGTTCAACCACTTCTCTTCACATTCAACCGCGTTAACGTGGTTCAACCAGTTCTTTTCAGATTGAACAGCGTAGACAAGGTTCAACCTCTTCTCTTCGGATTGAACCGCGTAGACAAGGTTCAACCTCTTCTCTTCAGATTGAACAGCGTAGACAAGGTTCAACCTCTTCTCTTCAGATTGAACAGCGTAGACAAGGTTCAACCTCTTCTCTTCAGATTGAACCGCGTAGACAAGGTTCAACCTCTTCTCTTCAGATTGAACAGCGTAGACAAGGTTCAACCTCTTCTCTTTGGATTGAACCGCGTAGACAAGACTAAACCTCTTCTCTTCAGATTGAACCGCGTAGACAAGGTTCAACCTCTTCTCTTCAGATTGAACAGCGTAGACAAGGTTCAACCACTTCTCTTCGGATTGAACCGCGTAGACAAGATTCAACCTCTTCTCTTCAGATTAAACAGCGTAGACAAGGTTCAACCTCTTCTCTTTGGATTGAACCGCGAAAACAAGATTCAACCTCTTCTCTTCAGATTGAACCGCAGACAAGATTCAACCTCTTCTCTTCAGATTGAACAGCGTAGACAAGATTCAACCTTTTCTCTTCAGATTGAACAGCATAGCCAAGGTTCAACCTCTCTCGTTCAGATTGAACCGCGTAGACAAGGTTCAACCTCTTCTCTTCAGATTGAACCGGTGCAAAACAGAAGTTTTTGCATTACGTCTACAAGTTCGAATTTCAACAGACAGAAATTTATATTTAATTTATTCAATTCAGATCTGGAGAACACTTTATATATCTTCGATGAAATAAACGATATGCCACATTTTGGAAGTCCCAAAACCTTGATTACTATTTTAACAAAACGACAACTAAAAATACACGTGATATAAAGACGACATAATTCTTTAATTCCTTTTTACACAACACTTTGTAGGACGGTAATTGTATATGAAAGAAATAATCTTTGTAATATGAGTATTCCAAAATGTCTTCTATGTTAACGAGTTTAAAACTGACGCCAGTGAAATTTTAATAAATGGCCTTTTAAGATTTAAGCCGGCGCTCAATTGAAACCGGTTTTTGGCGGATTTTTAACGCGGCTGAAATTCATTGAATTCGGACACCGATGAATTATTATTTAGATACAACCTCTACAACTGAACGTCGATCAGAATTTGCCCAATGAATTAAAACACAAATTCTTTATACTTGTTTCCACAATATATTAATACTTTAGAGATTTTATAACCAAACTCAGACGAATGAACAGAAAAAAATAGTTTTTATTTAATTATAAACTGTAATTCGGTATTTTTTAAATGTCACAATTTTTTAGAAGGTTTAAATAAAGACCTCACCTAAACATATTTTTAGATCTTCAGACCTCACCTAAACATATTTTAGATCTTCAGACTTCACCTAAACATATTTTTAGATCTTCAAGACCTCTCCTAAACATATTTTAGATCTTCAGACCTCACCTAAACATATTTTTTGATCTTCAGACCTCATCCAAACATATTTTATATCTTCAGACCTCACCTAAACATATTTTTAGATCTTCAGACCTCACCTAAACATATTTTAGATCTTCAGACCTCACTTAAACATATTTTAAGATCTTCAGACTTCACCTAAACATATTTTTAGATCTTCAGACCTCACCTAAACATATTTTTAGATCTTCAGACCTCACCTAAACATATTTTAGATCTTCAGACCTCACCTAAACATTTGTCTTTCTTTCTATTTTCTTTATAGAGTTCTATAGAAATTCCAATGGAGTTATGTTTATGTTTATGTTTATGTTTTGATAATATTCACGACTCCTGGCGGAGTATATCAGAAAACTTAAGATTATTGTCATGATATTCATAAGGGTGCATATATCACATTAGTATGCAGAAAATATTAAAATCAATGTTTACGAATATTTAGTACATCAGATTTAAAAATAAAGGACATTTTAGTTCTTGATCAATTTTTTCCCTTTCATTATTTATTTTTTTATTTGGCCTTTCTGTTTTCGTTTTCTTTAGTCCTAACAATAGAAACTAGAACAGATAAGATTTTTTTACTTGATTATCATATCTAGATTAAAAGAATTTAATGTTGGCGGAGTTGATTGAATAATAAATTATATAAATAAATATATAGATATATATATATGTATAATTTCTGAAATTGTAACGTCTGGTCCACCTCGATTTCCAAATGAAAAGGCTGTGTGATCACTATATTTTAATTATCTTAAAGTTATCTCTTTCAGCAGTAAGTTTAAATCTGAAAATGTGAGGAAGGTGGAGTCTAGAGTTCATAAATATTAATTCAAAGCCGATATATATTTGTATTCTAGTTTACTCGTCAGTTTTCAATTATCTCCTTTATATATATACTTTACTTGTCTGCCTGCTTGTGGAACATCTCATGACCCCATGAGAAGGTTAATGAAAAAAAATTTCGGAAAACAATCAAGAGCAACAATTAAAGGACAAAATCGAAGATAGTAATATACATTACATGAATACTATTTCTGTATATACCTGTGTTAGCTGTCTACCCCCATACCAGCAAACTAGAAGATGCCCCTCCTCCTGCCCCGCCCCTACAACCTTCCCTGGCCAGGAGGGGTGTCCCTGAAGGGGTCCCCAGACTATATCTCCGTCTAGGAACTCCTGGCAACTAGGAGGCGAGTTCAAGGAATCAGAATCTTCTTCTAAATAAAAATCTGTTTACAAACTTTTTATGCTTCTTAAAGTGACTGTCGTTCTAATTTCAATATTCGGCATGGTTCCCTTTAAACCTTTATCTTATCAATCATGTAGAAGATTTCTATCTTGAATTGTTTAACTCTAACAATTAGCTCCATTATTTCTGTAAGCAGGAATCCCTAAGTCATTTTTAAGAGAAACCACAGAAAATAATCAGTTTTGAAAAAGAGAAACTGGTCAGCTCCTTCACAGACGAAACTTTTAAAGGTACCATATCATCTCGGACATTGATCCTTGATGAGATAAAGGTAAAATGGAGGTTCATTTAAAATTACAGCTACAGTCCCTTCAATGAATTTTTTTGCTATTTCAAGATTGATTCTTCAATAAAAAAAACTTAAGATTGATCAAAATTTTACAATTCATAGAAAAATAGGTTCATTTCGGATTAGAAAACTAAAATTTAAAAATTAGATGACAATAAAACTAAAATAATATTAATTCTGGATTAGAATAGTTACCTTCCATCTCCAGTTGTTCAGTAACAATGTCGTCAGCATTTCTTTTCTTCTTCTTCTTAATAGAAGATGAAACTTTTTCTTCTTCTCGCTCTTCCGTCTTCGGTCTTTCTTCATCATCCTTTCCTTCTTCAAATCTTTTATCTCCTTCCTCTTCTGCTTGGACCGGGGGTTCATCAGAATTCAGTGAATTATCTATTTCTATCCTGGAGTTAGCGAGACTAGAATCTAAATCAAGATTTCTCTCTTCAACATCTCTCTCTTCCCTAAGTTGCTCAAGATCACTATACTGAGCCTGGGGATCCTGGTAGACGTGGTACTCTGCCTTACCTGGCTGGAATTCCTGGGATCGATGGGCGTGGTTCTCCTGATCCCTGTAGTGGGGCGGAGTTGCATTCAGTCCTGAACTATCAACCTTGTTACTCTGTATAGAGGACCGAGGACTAAAGTTAGTACTTGTAGATGCGTAAGCGTCCTCATAGGACGTATCTGTGTCCATACTCCCCTGATCCATCCCGTCCTGCTCGTCTCTCTCCTCAGTTATTGCCTCGATAGATTTAGAAATTTCCTTTTTGGTCTTTTTTCTTGCTCCACCTCGCCTCCCAGTTTCCCGAATCCGCTTAGGCGGAGTTGGACTACTCTGACTTAAGACTGCCTGTGTTGGAATATGAGATATAGTTTGCATTAAACCCTGAGGGGTCATTAAAAACTGTGGACCACCCATTATATTTCCCCCGTTATTGAGAACTATCGGAGCTGTGATGATCTGATGGTTTTGTTGTTGGAGCACTGGTATCTGATTCTGGACCTGGAGCAGGGTTCCGTCCGGGAGCTGTTGGTATATTATACTCTGAGGTTGGAGCGCCATCAATGTTCCATTCTGTAGGATCATCTGCTGGCCTCCAGGATTCATCATCAGGTTCGGCGTCATCACCTGCTGAGGTTGAAGCATTGTTCCACCCGACTGGCTCATCGCTACAAGCTGGGACCCCTGGCTGACCGCACCAGAGGAGAAGTTCATTATTCCCCCGCCAGGTGACATTAGGATCGGGACGTGATTAACTGGAGGAACAGGTTCAGAAGCAGCTTTACGTTTCCTAACTTTCTCTTTATCTTTAGGGGAAGAGTTCTGACTTGAGCCTCCTGAAGAAGATTGAGGAGAAACTTGAGACGATCCATCTTGAGGCTGGGGTGGGTGGAGAGAACTATCGGTGAGAATATGTTGGGCGCCCAGAGGAATAAGCATGGGACCGTTCACGGTTTGTATCAACTGCATCACCTGCTGGGGGAGCTGAGAGGGAACGGGTTGAGGTTGAAACTGCATCCCTGCAGTTAGTATCATCTGATGATTGGCTATCGGAGGACGAACTTGTGGAGCAAGGTTTTGAATTCTCATCGGATCCATAGACACAAAGTTGCTGGTGGGAGGAGGTTGTCCTCGGAGAACCCAGGGTGGAGGACTGTGTGGTAGGGGAGGAAGGGTAGAGTATTGACGGTTCTTCCGGGATTTTAGATTTGGAAGGACGGGAGATGGGGTTCCGCTGAGAGCTGGAGAACTCCTCCTGGATCCATTACCGTCCCGATCCTTCATTGGAAGTTCTATACCGGAGACAAAACTGAGAATTTTTTCCAGCGGATTTTTCTTTTTCTCCTTCTCTGGTGAATGGAATGTTGGTTCTAGAACCTTATTTCCGTCCTCAGTGCATGAGAGACGTCTGATTTCAATATTTTTAGCAAGGTCTGACCTCGCATCTTCAACCCTTTTCTCTTCAGCTTTCAGCTCATCAACATCATCATCTTCTTCTTCCTCGGGTATACTCTCCTCCTGATTTAGTGGTTCATTTTCCTCTTTCTCAACATCATCCTCATCCATCACTCCTTCATCATCTCCCTCATCTCCATCATCTCCATCATCCCCCTCATTCTCCTCATCCTCATCTTCCTCCTCGTTGTGCTGGATCCTATCCTGCTCCATATTAAGTCTGCGCGCAGCCTGCATCGCATCTGCTAAACTAAACGCGCGTGGATTCTCTTGGGAAGCTTGTGGTGTGCTCTCAAGTGATGAACGTCTAAACAAAATAAAAAATTAAAGATTAAGATATTTGACAGTAAAATTATCGATCAGTTGATAAATTTCTTAAACTCGAATGCAATGAATGATTAAAAAGAAGTAAATAATTAAAGAAAATCTTTAATTAATTTTAAAATTTTTTTAAAAGCGTCCATGAAAAAAAAACAAATAAACAAATAAAAAAGTATAAATAAATTAACAAGTATAAAAACAAAAAATGATAATATTAATTATGAATAAACTAGTAATAAAAGAGTAAATGAAAAAACAAATAACTAAAAAGTTAAGAAATAAGAGAGTCGATGAATGAACAAAAAAATAAATGAACAAGTGAACAAGTGAACAAGTGAACAAGTGAACAAGTGAACAAGTGAACAAACGAAATATAAACGAATATACAAATAAACGCACAAACGAAAATGAAAAAAATAAACAACAAATAAACAATAAACAACAAATAAACAAATGAACAAAACAAAGGAACAAATGAAAAAAAAAACAAAGAAGAAACAAATGAACAAATGAACAAATGAACAAATGAACAAATGAACAAATGAACAAATGAACAAATGATCAAATGAACAAATGAACAAATGATCAAATGAACAAATGAACAAATGAACAAATGAACAAATGAACAAATGAACAAATGAACAAATGAACAAATGAACAAATGAACAAATGAATTAATGAATTAATGAATATAAGAATAAATGAATAAATGAATTAATGAATAAATGAATGAATGAATAAATGAATACATGAATTTACCTGGAAGAGTCCCTGGAAGAAAGTTTAGAATCAGACCTGAGAATATGAGAAACTGAACCAAGATTCATTAATCCTGACTGAGCAATCATGCCAGGCAGTACAGATCTTAGGGGAGTTGATACCTCACTTCTCCTTTCATCATCATTATCATCATTATCATCATTATCATCATTATCATCATAATCATCATTATTATCATCATTATTATCATCATCATCATCATCATCATCATCCTCATTTTCAATGTCATCATCATTATCATCGTCCTCCTTATTATCACCATCTTCATCATTGTCCATTCCTGTATAATCATCAGCATCTGTTTTGTCTCCAACATCCTCCTCCCTATGTTCATTTTCCTCCTCTTCCTCTTCTTCAGGAGGCTGCTCTTCATCATGAGGTGTATACTGTTCATCTTCAAGACTGAGCTGTTCATTCTGATGACGAAGCTCTTCATCTCCCAAATTATCAGCATTTTGAGAAGAAATTGTTGATACTGTTCCGTTAACGTATATATTCGGGTGAGGAGATAAATGTTGATGTGGAAAATGTTGTTGAAAGTATATCTGAGCTTGATCTTGATGTTGATGCTGATGTTGAAGTTGTGGTGGAAAATGAGGTTGCTTCTGCTGAAAATGTTTATGCTGCTCTTGGTTCTGACGTTGAGGTTTATCCTGTTCAGACTGCTCCTGGAGCGCCTGCATCCGCATCTGCTGCTGTTCATACACTTTCGGCTGCGCCTGGGATTGTTTCTGCTGTTTCTGTTCTTGATCAAGATGATGTTGTTTTTTCTGCTGTTCATTTAGCTGTTGTTGTTGTTTAGCAGCTTCGTGTTCGGCTTTCTCACGCGCAATTATCTAAATAAATAAATAAAAAAATAAATGATCAGCAGATTACTAAAATTAAAGCTTAAGTAAATCATTTAACGAAGATAAAATAGAAAAAAATCTTGATCGATTTTACAAAAATACCAGGCACCTACTTCTTACTAAAGCTCCAAAAATATTTTTTTCCAGTTTCATGAAATCTGAATAAACAGTAAAATCGTATTCATAAAAGATCTGTAAATCTTACGTGCAAATAAAACAAAGATTATATTAGACGTCAAAATTGAACAATCGATCAATCAATCAATTAACCAAACAAACAAACAGCCAAACAACCAACTAAACTGAAAACCAACCGACGACTAACCGACTAACCAACAACCAACCAATCAACTGAACTACTACCAACCGACCAAACTACTAACGTACTACCAAGCAACCAAGCAACCAAGCAACCCACAAACCAACCATCATCAAGTTATTATCCGGCTATACCTGGTTAATTCTCTGTTTCTCCATCTCTCTTGCAGCTAGCATCTGTGAGACGAGAACACCAGCAAATGGTTTCTTTTTCTTAGATTTTCCTTTCCTCCCATCTGAAATATGTTCATTGTGAATCATTATTTTTAGTTATTGCTCATTCATTCCATTCAGGGGTTGATGTTCCTTCCCACCGAAGTGTATCCATGGAAAAAAAAACAGTGCTTAGGATCCGGATCCGGATCCGGATCCAAGGGGTAAAATATCAACCAAAAACTGCAAAAACTACTTTTTTACTCCTAAACCCCAAATCTGAAATTTTGAAAAAAAAGAGTGATTATATAAAATTTCCTCATTTCTGAATGGTTCATCAAGTTCTAGGATAAAAATAAGCGGGAAAAAAATTGAACAAAATTTTTTGATCCGCATCAAAATTAAATGGATCCTAAGCACTGATTCAAAAACTGTCTACTTCGCTCTGGAATCAATTATTGTTATGCTTTTTTATTGGTCACCGTCATCAGTGTATACTGTACACGGATAAAAACCAAATTAGCTTCACTTATACTTCGGACAACAATTAATTCAAAATGAATATTAATTTAAGATTTATATTTTCAATTTCGTTTTTTTTTCAGTAGAATGACATATAAAACACATGATTTTGATTTGAAGATTTAGGAGTGAAACAATGATAAAATAATACAGTAATGTTCATAAATGTAAATTTTTAAAAATAAATGTTAATTCATATCTATCAGTCTTTAAATCAGATATATAAATCAAATTTGGGGACCACCTGTATTCTGTACCCCTGGCCAATCAATCAATCAATCAATCAATCAATCAATCAATCAATCAATCAATCAATCTATCTATCGATCTATCTAGACTCCCCAATAACACAAGTTCGCATGACATGTGCAATGATACTGTTATGCCCGAGTGGCTGTAGCCGAGCCGTGAAGCTCAAACTACCGAAGCCTGTATCTACAGCCTGGTATTAAATACGACTAAAGTTTTCTTTTTAAAATTTCCTATGGCCCTCTGGCCAGGCCACTGCTCTATACTACCAGCTACTACTTCAGTGGCTACTAGATAGGCTAGTTTTCCATAAGCGGCCTTGTCTCACAAGCTTCATTGGTTTAACAATTATTAAAAGAAATTCAAGGACTTTATTCAACAAATAGCAAATTTTTTAAAATATTTCTTGTTTACCTTTAGTTTGCAGTACAGGACTGTGTACATGCCGAATGGAAAGCCCTGTACTATTCTGCAGTTGCGCCAATGTTGATGTACTGCTGCCGTGTTTACAATTGCCCCCACTACTGGGGGCTGGTGGTACAACCATTTCAAACAATTTCTAAAAACATTTCTGATAAAAAATATGTTTTTTTATTTTAATTGAAAAGCAGGGATGAATATTCTAATCTCCATAATCAAAACAAAATTTGACCAAACAGGGAAGAGAAATAAAAACGGAGCGAAAAAGTAAAAAATGTGTGAAATGAATGAGATAAAAGAAGAACATGTTATCCCAGCAAATAAGAAAAAAGGGTAACAAATACATTTCAGTTTGAATATTCTTCACAAAAAAAACACAACTTAAAATATTCTTTATTAGAGTTTCTTAAAGATTAAAACAGAAATCCGGACAAGAAAAACTAACTTACTTCATTCGAAGTAATAACATACACCACGCCCGTTAAAATTTAAATTCTATGAACACATGTAGTCTAAGTTTTGTTTTTTACCTTACAAACCGATAACGCCAGGCCGCATTTTTTGCTTCAAGTGTACACATTTTCTTGATTTTTTTTGGTGGGATAAATTTACCTGTGTACTGAAGTCAAAACTAGTTTCTATTCGGAGAGGACATTCAAGACCACACTTACAGGTTCCCTCCGTCAATAGATAATCTTTAACCTCCGACAAGCTCCGTAGTTGGATCCCACTAGGACTAGAACAACAATAATTAGGTAATAATTTTTCCAGCGGGGGGGGGGGCCTTTCAGTAAAAATAGAAATTTAAACATGAATAATTTGCAGTAAATAAAATTGGATTGTTAAAAAGTAAGCACTGTTAATTTTCTTAGTATATTTACTTAGAGGTGAGATTTGTCAAAGATGTTATTTTGAGTTGGGAATTAAAATTAAAAATACATTTAACAAGACTTTGAAGGTTTATCCAATAACTGGAAACTTTAAAATGAAAGATTTTACCCTGTCCAGTGTCTAGGATGGCGAAAAAAGTTGAATATTATACCTGAAATAAACAATGGCATCATTCATGAAAATCCTCTTCCAGCCCCATGGCACCAGAACTTTTTCAACCGCCTGTGGACTAATACCAGTCATCATAACCCCACCAGAAGTTATTACCCCTGATGATCCGACCATTCTCGGTGATACATATGTACCGCTGGACATAAACTGAAGACCAGGTTTTGTGGGAAGTTGGAAAGCCACACTTGCCAGATTTCCCTGAGAAACCATTGGAATATCTGAAGGTGTGGACAGTGATGGTATGGGAAGTTTGCCAGGTATTGGTGGCACTTGCTGCAAAGGAACAGCCATACTCGCTCCTTGCATGATATTTGGATTCCTTTGACTGGAATCAGGAGCAAATGAATTTGGTCCGACTTGAGGTAGCATTGGTTGCCTGGGATGATAGTTAGGCATTGAATAAGCACTATGTGGAGGTATTTGCCCCTGGGGATGTCTAACTAACCTCATTTGAGGGGATATCTGCTGAAGAGTAGAGCTCTGCACAGGAGTTGGTCCAGATATCTCTCCATTCGGGGATCCATCTAATTGAATTCTCCCATTCTGATGAGAGTTAGGGAAAGGCATCCTGATGTGTTGTCCCATATTTTGCGGAAAGTTACCAACAGGAACACCGGGAGGCAGAGGAGCATGGGGAAATCTTTGAGGAGGACCATGTTGCGCCTGGTTTGTATTCTCTGTTCCTGTAGGAAAATGTTGCATCATTTGAGATCCTGAAAACCTTTGTCCTGTTTGATTTGTAGAATAGTTAGGATGTATTTGTCTTGGTAATTGAACTCCTTCATGATATCGGAGTGAGACACTGGTTTGAGGATTCATATCTTTTACATAATGAGGTCCCGTAATAGGATCCTGTGATGTAATCAAGACATGTGGAAAAGGCATCTGTTCATTGTTTCCATTAGAATTAGAATTATCTTGAGATGTTATAGCAATCATGTTACCATCTTGAACTAGATTAGATTGATGTTGTAGACTTGTGGGATTACCTTGAAAGACCATGGTGTTCGGATGATGAACATTCTGTCCTCTGCTCTCTGAACCATATAGACCACTTGGATTTTCAGGTTTGTCAAAGTTTCCTGAAGCAGAAGGTCCCCTAACTACCGACATTTGGAATGGATGTGGAGATCCTGAAGTGATCTGATTTCTTTGGTTAATGTTCAGTTGATAAGGATTTAATTGAGGTCTTAATGGAATTTGGTTATTTGGATATGGAGGACCATGTGGTGGAAATCGGACTGGACCTTCCATTCTTTGAGGGTATCGAACAGGGAATAAAGTCCTGTTGTAGTTAGATTCGTTAAAAGCAGGTCTTTTACTTTCTACAGAACTGGGATTTGATATTGTATAAGGATTAGGCATTCTTTCTTTCAACTGTTTTGCCTGGGCTATATTGTTTGGTTCCATATTTGGTGTTCCAGATTGCCATTGAGGCCTCAAAAGTTGAGGTTGCAAAGCTTGGAATGTGTACTGTGTTTGAGATTCATGGTTTCTCTGGTGAATATCTCCAGAACTTGTTCTGACAAATCCACTTGTTGAAACAAGATTTCCCATAGATTCCTGAGTGGAAAAATGAGATTGGTTAACAATCGTCCCACTGTTAGAAGTTGTTGCAACTGAATTAGAATGGGGTAAAAGTGGTGTTGTATTTGTGCTGATGAAATTCTGATTATTTTCTAAATAAGCACCATTATGAAATTGACTAGCTGGATGTAGAACAGGATTGTTCATAAAAGGGGGAGGTCCATTTAGAACCATTTGTCTAGGCATTCCATCTTCTCCAGCTTGGAGATTCATTGGAGAACTAGAGAATAAAATTGGAGGATTAGAGACAAACTGATTATTTTCACTGGTAAAAGGGTTTACATGATGACTATGGGGTTCACTGGTAGACTGAGACTGTTGACTGGTACCTCCAGGTTGATTGAATGTTCCTGAGTTACCAGGCAATGCATGTAAAGGATATCCAGAGGGGATTTGTGGCCTTGGGGTAAACTGATTTTGCATTTGCTGCATGCTGTTATTGGCATGAAAGGGTGGTCCTGGCCCATTATTCTGAAGATAGGTGTGGTGCGCTGCTGCTGGGTGGGGGTACTGACCCATAGGAGCTTGCCCTTGGCTGACAACAGTTCCATGTTGCATGGGAAACTGCTGGAATGGAAATCCATTTGGGTGGGTAGCCTCTGAGAAGGAGTGGAATTGTTGTTGGGAACCTGAAAACTCAGGAACCCCGTGGGGAGATTCACTCATTACAGAATAGAAAACATTCCTCCTCGTCTTCCATTTATTTAAACCTCAACACGTCCTAAAAAATAAGATCAAATGAATTAGGGTTATTTTTAGGTTATCTTATGTAAGAATTTTAAATAGAGTAGAACAAGGCAAATATAAATGATCGATGTTTGTGTAATTTCAGTTGAGTAAATTTAATTGGAGGAGGGGGGGGGGGG
>NW_019396517.1:29275-39391 GCF_000591075.1 Eurytemora carolleeae
TGTTGTTGAGAACATAGGCTGAGGCAGGTAGAATACTTTGAACTGTACACTAAACCAGTGACTGCAAATTTGGTATCACAACAACAAACAAAATTTATCAATCATAAATTTTCCAAAATTACAAAATTACAACTTTTATTACTACTGATTTAAAAAATACAATTAAAAATTATTTGTAAAATATAAAAATAATGATAAAGTCACTGTCAGCGATACCTGTTTTTGTAACTGGAAACGGTATTTTATAGCTAGGTTGGAGTTCTCTTGAAGTAAAGTCATAAAATCACACCAGTTTCGGCAAATATTGTAAATATATTCTTGTAAGTAAAATTTTTGTGTTTGTATTTTTCAACATCAATATAAGCTGACTCATGCAGATAAAAATAAAAAATATATTATTCTGAAGCAGGTGTGAATAAAGTTTCTGGAATCCGACTTTTAACAACAAATTTTCAAGTATTTGGCCTGTGCCTACTCGGAACTCTGACGTCAGAGCCCAACTTTCCTCAACTGCATGAATCACGCCTGACCAATAGGCTGAGCTTGTCATACATCCGACCAATCAGAGACTTAAATAAATATATTCCTTAGTTCATTCCCGAACATTCCCAGCTCCCTCTTTCATTCTTTAATATTCAGTTTACCATGGCCAGCGAAGATTTCGGCCAATTTGGCCGACGCTCGGTCGATCGTGATGACTTTGACGACATGCGAGAACAAATGGCCAAAGAGAGAGATAAGTTTTTTCGTGATGTAAATCCCATGGATTGGCAAAGAGAGGCTGGGGGACCTGGTAGACAGGGACATTTCACCTTGGTGGGTTCTCTTTTCAACTTAATTTTTTCAGTTTCAAATTCCTTTTTTATTTTCTAACATTGTCATTTTTATAATTAATTCTTTTATTTCGAGTACAATGGTTTACGCCCACTTTAAGACCCATGTGTGAGTTTAATAATAAACATTGCTAGCTCTATAAACTCTTGAGTTCTATGCAGAACCATAAACATGTCAAGTTTCAAGGCCCGTACGGTAAATTTGCGTGCTTCTAATGAGAGAGAGAGATGGGGATGTTTTTAATTCATTTTGCTTGTTTGTTGAATATCCAATGAGGGGGGAGTAGACTATAGAATTGTGATTTTTGGTATAAAAGGATTTTTTTGCCTAAAGCCTTTCACATTTTTGAACCCAGTGAATTGATTATCTTGAATTAGTGTTATGTTTGTTTTTAAAAGTTTTATTAGTCGTTACTTTGAAGTAATAAAATTATCAATATTTAATTAAAATAAATTCATGGAAGATAAGGTGAATGAGACCGAAACGGCTTAAGGGGGGTGGGGTAAGAGGGGACGCCCCCGGAAAAAAAGGGGTGCAACTAGAGAGGCCCTTTCTAGTCCTTAAATTTTGATTTTTAAGAGTTGGTTCAAATTCTTAGTTTTGCCTTCGCCAAAATTAATTAATATTATAAGAATTAATCGATCGAATAGGGGGCACAAAATATAAATTCCACCCACCCACCCTCTAAAATACATAATTACAATAAAAATCTAGTCATAATCATTATCATAAAGATATTAAAAGTGATGATATAATTGATTTGAGAATCGGTTACGGTTGAAACTACGTACTTTCATTTCAATTTGATATTTATGTAAATTTCATAAATAAAACTTTAAATCTTTAAACCTTTAAACCTTTAAATCTTTAAACCTTTAAACCTTTAAACCTTTAAATCTTTAAACCTTTAAACCGGTTTAAACCTTTAAACCTTTAAACTTTTAAACCTTTAAACCTTTAAACCTTAAACTTTAATCTTTAAACCTTTAAACCTCTCAACCTTTAAACCGCTAAACCTCTAGCTTTGCATCTTCTAGAAAAAGAAGTGGGCATTAGGGGAGGTTTAAAATTATACCATTGTTAATGATCAATGTACAACAATTTTATGCGTTTAATAAGGTTTTCTTCTCCTCCCATTATTAGTTTTTACAATGATTTTTAAAACTTTTTCTTTTGCCAAATTGTAAAATTTAAAATGCATAATGCATATGTGAGATGTTTATTTTTTTTCAATGGGAAACATGGATTTTAATTTACAATATTTACCAGGATTCAAATAAAGTTAAGAAAAATCAAGATTAATTGTACAAGTTGATAAAGCGTATGAATTTTAAAAGCTTAATTTAAATATTTTAATACCAATTTTTATGCGAAGCTCTTGATAGAAACATTAAGTCGGAATAAATATTAAATAAAACAATACATAATGAGGAATCAATACAGAAATCCTTTTTTCTTTCCATACTGTATTCTTTTTTTAAATATTGATAAATAAAATAAATATATTTTGTTGGTGGCCGGGTTTTTGTCCTTTTCGTTTTATATAAAAACCTTAATTTTTTTTCTTTTACGTTTTTCCATATTCTTTTAAAGTTTTTTCTTTGTTCTCTTCCCTTTAATTCCTAAAATACACTTTTTGTCAACGATCTTTTATTTCTAAGATATTGCCAATAAAGTTCAGAAAAATCCACTAAATTTTAGGACTTTCTTAGTTCTGAAAAAAAAATTGAATAAGTTGATTGCTTTGAATTCTTGTCTTGTTACACAAGCTGTCAAAATAAATTGGGAATTATGGCTTCACTTATTTTTTATCCATTTCTGAGGAAGAGACAGGGTTTATATATATACATTTATCTTAAGATCAATACCAACCGTTTTTAAAGCATTCAGGATTTTTAAGGCTTTCCGGAGACCCTATACAAACATTTAATAAGTTTAACATATTTCTAATTGTATTCTCTAGAGTTAATGCGTTTATTACACTAAGCAAAATCTTGACACTTCAAAAAAAAAGCCTGAAAGATTTTTTAAAAACGTTCGTCCAGGCTAAAATTTTGCTAAATTTCATAAAAAGAAACTTAAAGAGTAATAAGTTTTGAAATACGTATGACGAATTTGTAAGTTGAGGCCCACTTTATGTGCACAACATTAAAAAATTGCCTTAAAAAATAGTTTGTTTTTTAAACTTAAAAAAACCTTTTTAAACTGAAAAAAACCTTTTTAAACTTTAAAAACCTTTTTAAACTTTAAAAAACCTTTTTAACTTTAAAAAACCTTTTGAAACTTCAAAAACGCCGATTCAAGCAGATAAACAATGTAAGAAATTTGTTATTTTTATGATGTACTTAAAAAATGCTGTAATAAAAATCAACATTGAAAAGCTAAACTTATCACTTATAATTAGGCCTAGTATTTTTGGACTTTTTAAGGGTTTGTTCAGTTTAGAGGAATAAGTGAATTCTGGAAGGAAATACGTTTTAAGTCAATTTTAAACAAAATCTTCTTAACTTCTTTTTTTTATCAAACTTTTAGCCTTTAAAAATGTATTGGTTGGTTGATTGATTTAAGTATCATTCATGTATTATATGTATATAAACTAGTGAACAAAACTAAAACAAAAAATAAATTCAATTTTATCTCCTTTTTGGCATGGTTACATATGTATTGTACAGGATACCCACAAAGGATGAAACTGTAAAGCTGACGACCTGAATCTTTTTTAAAATGACGGCTACAAAGTTAATTTAAGTTTTCTACCTTGAATAAGATCTTTTTATTGTTTTTTTTTTAAATCTAGCAAAGGAAGAAACAAGCTTACAGTTGCAGGCAGTTATGAATATCAGGAAAGAGATTATATAACTTCCGCACAGTCGTCTCTGAAGTCTCATCCTTAGCGGATAACCCTGTATAGAAATGCAGTTCATTTTAAGACAATTTCTTTGTCTATTCTTTCAAACAGGGTTTTACACAAGGAAACAAGGGAATTTTTTTAGATCTTAAGAAAGCTTTTGACTGTTGCAACTTAGATATTCAGGGGGGGGGGGGATATACTCAGGAACCCTCTGGAGGATATGATTCTCAGATTACATTTGTTCAATGCAGCGTGAAGAAATAAATAGTTTTTCAAAATATAAATTGTTTTTTATTTTCAGCCTCGGAGTTCGTTCTCTGGGTTTCCGGGAGGAGGCCTCCGATTCTCCGAGGTTGGCCGACCGCCAGCTCAGAGGCCGGTTGAGGACGACCTTCCCGAAGTTCGAGGTAGTTCTAGCAGGTGTACAGACTCCATACCTATCAATGTTATCCATGAGAAATCAGCTGACCCATCTAAACACAGGTATACAGCTGCAGGTCGGAATACTACAGAGATACCAACTCAGCACGCACAGACCGAGCACAGTCCGAGATTGGAGCGTGCTCATTCCGAACCTCCAAATAAATTCAACCAGAGGTTGAACCTAAATCGACCAGTATACTCGACTATACCGGAGAACGGAGAGGGATTAAACCAGTCTCAAGCTAATCTAGGCTCAAGTCCCAGGCAAAATAGCACAATCAAAACGTCCGCCTCGGCTCCCAGTGTTCCAGAGTCAAGGGGGGCGCAGCCCGTCCCTCCGCCCAGAAAATCTCCGCCCCGACCAAACATGAACTCCGCCCCAAGCAACCCTGGTCCTAGGACCGCTGTTCCAACAGGGACAAATGTGAGACATATTCCAATATTTGTTGAAGGAAGAGCGGAGCCGATTTTTAATTCCAACCTCTCATCAAACCCAACCAATAACGCGACAGAGATGTCTTTCCCCAAACCCTCTGACTATTATCCTGCCGGAGTTCAAAGAATTCGGAGCCGGGACGAAACAGATAGTCCGGATTTATTTCAAGGACGACGAGTGCCTGTTGACGAGCCGACCACGCCCCAGGGCCCGCCTCCTGGACCAATTCCCATGGGCTATCTACCCTCTGTGCACCCTGAGCCGCCGGTTGAACCAACAACTCCCCAGGGACCTCCACCAGGACCAATACCTATGGGATATCTGCCTACAAACCAATCAGAAAACCCTCCAGCTGAAGTACAGTCTACTCAACCTTGTGATTCTACACCCAACCAGAATTCGGAGGAGTCCAGCCATCCTACTCCAGTTCCTCCACCACCTCCGATTAGAAACAAAGTTGCTCCATCCTCCGATCATCAAGAATGTCTTCCTGAATCTCAACCAAGCTCGAAACCCCAGGAACCTGTAGCAAACTTTATACCCATTAAGGTAGAACAAGGACGGCCGACTAGTCCTACACCGAGCAGTCGTCCTTCTAGTGCAAACAGTCGTCCTTCTAGCCAGGAACTTCCCAAGGACGAACCAAAAACCACGGAGCCAAGAGATCCAAAGATCAGTAAACTTGAAACTATAAACCTAGATGTGGAAAATCTCCGGGTTCGAATTAGTAATTACTCCGGGTCTCGGAAAAACAAGGAATATCTCTACCTGGATGATATGTTAACAAAACTACTAATCTCCCTGGACGGAATAGATGCGGATGGGCGGAATGATATAAAACAAATGCGGAAAGAATCTGTGAAGAAAGTTGATGATTATTTAAAGTTGTTGGATGAAAAAGCGTCGGATTAAGTCTTCAACAAAAAATGATTTAGTGATTATTTAGTGATGAATTTCCCAAAAAATAAATACAATTATAAAAGTAAAAGGTTCAAATTCGTTGGAAGATCTTTACAAAACTAGGGAGTGAAACTTTAAAAATATATATTTTCAAAACATAATTTAAATAATGCAAGATATGTAATATGTATTATTGTACATATAAATTATATTTAGTATCATTATAGTGTACACTGTACATTAAGTACTGTACATATAAATGTATTAAGCACAATGTTTTTACAAATATTTGTGCATAACGTGACTGTGAAAACAATATTTCACGCCAAATTATGCAAACTGCAATATCTGAATTCTTTTCCGCAAAATATCGTTTATCTAAATTTAAATCTTTGATTTGCAACATTAACCCCCTCCTCATCCATCCCAAGGGACCTGGAAACAAGTTCTCCATTTTTTCAGATTTATTTTTAAGATTAAATGTATGTACAGGATTATCCAGAAATGATGAGACTGTAGAGAGAACATGAAACTCTTGAAATATAACGATTTCGAGATTAAATTAATTTTTATGCTTTATTTATAGTCTTTTTAAATCGTTTTAATGATTGTGCAAAGAAAAAAGTGTACTACAGTCGTCTCTGAGGTCTCATTCTTTCTGGGTAGCCCTGTATATACAAAGAAAATATCTAAAAAAAATTAAACATTTTGAAAAATATTTTGTGTATAAGAAATTGATGAGTTTGCAAGTTTTTTGTTGTTAAATATTAAAAATTCTATTAATACTGTTAACAATTCTCAATAATAAATACAAATTAACATTGCTTCATTCAATTCTACAATAATTGTTATCTTTTATTATAAGATAGCATACTACATTATTCTTCTTCTCGAATACTTAATTTAAAAAATATATTTTTACATTTGAAAAGGTGTTGATAATATTTGAAAAGGTGTTAATAATATTTGAAAAGGTGTTAATAATATTTGAAAAGGTGTTAATAATATTTGAAAAGGTGTTGATAATATACAGGGTTTCACAATAAACATGGGAATCCAGTGACGATTTCGATATCGTCTTTTTTAATAATTCTTTGATTTAGTTCAGAATTTGTTTGTTTATGTTTTGACTGCATACGGTTGTACTTTGTAAAACATGAAAATTACAGTATAGAAACAGAGTAAAATTGTCCATCTTCACTGTTCATTGCGGAGACATTAAATACACATCTTATCTTTACTACCATTTACCGTTTTCATAAAATAAACTCTAGCAGACATAATAATATTATGGCTTTTGAAATTAGGTATTCATAACAAAGACGATATCGAATTCGTCACTGCATTCCCATGTTTATTGGGACACACTGTAAATAAAAAGGTATATATTACAGACAAAACGTAAGGAAAACACATACAAAATTTATGGAAATCATGAAAAATTGCGAAATGGCTTGTCGCCTGTAGCTGGCCTCAATTTCCCTATTGATAAGAAGAAATAAATACGACCTGAAGGTTTTCCAACCTAGATTTTAATTTTTTTAGAAACAAACCTAAAGATTTTCAACCTTGTGGAAACGGAACTAAAGATACCTTTATGCAAGAAATATATATTTGTTGCCTTTTTAAAAAAACTTTGGGACCTTTTGACTTTGTACAAACAGACCTAAAGATTTCCAACCTTGTGGAGACGGACCTGAAGATTTTCAACCTTGCAGAAACAGACCTAAAGATGTTCCAACCTTGTATCGAAACAGACCTAAAGATTTTCCAACCTTGTAGAAACAGACCTAAAGATTTTCCAACCTTGTGGAGACAGGGGCGGACACAGGATTTCAGCCAGGGGAAGGGGCCGAGATGTTTTAGGTACACAAAAATCTCTATATAGGAACAAACAATTGTGAGGTGTTTCGATATGGGCCCAGGATCACCGAGTGAAACGTAGTGAGCGAGCCGAGGGGTTGCAAGGGGGATAGGGCGGAATTTGTAAACAAGAATAGATGTATCAGTGTTTGTTTAGTATCCGAGGAGGTTAAAAGCATTAAATTTTGATAATTAATATAATATTTTCCTATGACCAGAATATTTTATTGATTTTTTATGTGATGTGAAAAATGGATCCCATGTCAGGGTCCGACATCCGCCTTATGTTTACATTACCTCCCAGAGACAGTACACTGCAGTACAAAAGATGCAAACACCCCTGAAATAACTTTTCTTGCATAATAACCTTGGATGACACTAAATGTGGATAATTTTAATATTGCTACTCACGTTCACTGATTTTGAATTGTCTGGACAAAATGTTGACATACTGTGAGACAATTTAAGTTTCTGAACAATTCAAGGAATTGATTTTTTGATACATTTGGAACATAATATTTATTTATATGTTACATTGAATCATGTGTGTCTGAAATATATCTGACCCCTTTCCTCCTGGAGGAGACTTTTATTATAATGTTGTTCCCAAAGTTATAATGCAAGGAAAGATATTTCAGAGGTGCACGCATCTTTTGTACTGCAGTGTACTGTCCAAAGAGAATAGAATATATATTGAAGGGGAATTTACTCGAAAAAAGTGTTAAACGGCCATTTTGTTGTACTGTTTCCATACTGCAGGTGTACTTCACATATTTGGGCCCTGGAACATCATTTTATAAAAATCTGAAATTAATATTAAAAGAAAAACCAAATTATGAAAAAGGCTGGTTTCATAATTGACCAATGATCATTTCACATAGACTCTATGCCTTTCACTTTACTAACGATGATTTTCCGTTATAACTATAAATCAAATGATGTTTTTTATTCANTGAAGCAGCAAATGTGTGATTAATGGATTAATGATTAATGGATATTTAATTAGTACTTTACTAGAGAAAGCTTTTAGCAAGGATTTAATGCAAGGAAAGTTATTTCAGAGGTGTACGCATCTTTTGTACTGCAGTGTACTGTCATTGGGCGGTAATGTAAACACAAGACGGATGTCGAAGCCTGACATGGAATCTATCTTTCACATAAAAAATCAATGAAATATTCTGGTCATAGGAAACTATACGCAACTGCAATTAACTTTCCTTGCATTATAACCTTGATTGTTCCTATCTAACTTGCATATTAAGGGTAAAACATTTTCATGAAACACAAATAAAGAAGTGAATACTTCTTTTAATTTTAAGCAGCATTTACAAAAGAGCATTTTTCGATAATACCAAAACTGACTATTGAAAATGGGTATTTGTGGCCGAAAAACGCGGTTATACAAGTGATTTTTTTATTTTTTCAATCATTGAATAACGAAGACATAAAATGTAAAAAAGTTTTTCAATAAACTACAGACGTCATGTATAGGAATATGTTGAACAAATAAAAATTAATCTTATCATAGAAAATAAGTAATCTTTTTCAATTATTAGTTTCCATTTTTTCATTATTCTGGTTTCTCATTATATACAAAGATTTTCTGCAGACTTTCTAGAATTATTATTGAAAAGACGACATTTGAAGAATTTGAAGAAATCTGCGAATAAATTCAAAGAAAATGAGAAATTCAATATAACAATGAAAACGAAATAATCGATTTTAGCATTGATTTATTGACAAATTTCTTTTGAGACCTAACCATCTAATTAGATTACTGTATAATTTTTACTTTATTTTAACTCAAGGTGTATGTTGTCTTATCTTCTATAGTCTTCTTAACTCAAGGTGTATGTCGCCTTATCTTCTAGTCTTCTTAACTCAAGATGAATGTTGTCTTAATTTATAGTCTTCTTAACTCAAGATATATGTTGTCTTATCTTCTAGTCTTCTTAACTCAAGATGCATGTTGTCTTATCTTCTATAGTCTTCTTAACTCAAGGTGTATGTTGTCTTATCTTCTAGTCTTCTTAACTCAAGATGTATGTTGTCTTATCTTCTAGTCTTCTTAACTCAAGATGTATGTTGTCTTATCTTCTAGTCTTCTGAAATCAAGATGTATTTATTTCTAGTCTTATTAACTAAAGTGTGTTATCTCCTATAGTCAATTCTTAATTCAAAATAATTACCATGGACAAGCAAGATATTACGTGGTGAAACGAAATTGATAATTTAGGAAACCCGGTTTTTAAAACACCTATCTTTAAAAATACCATTTAAATGTCTAAAGAGTAAAGACGTCGAATTGTTAATATTTTCCAGGAAAAATCACCCATAACTTAGAAACAAATAAAATCATTTATTTTTACTTTTTTACTTTCCTTTTTTCACTTCTCTCTGATTTTTTTTATTTTTTTCTTATGCTTCTGCATCTAAGACATAAGTCCACTCTCTAACCTTTTTATTTATTCAAAATTTACGTATACAAATTTTTCCTTGATTGCAATATATTTTTATTCTAAATTCACAATTATAATAATGAGATAATGCCAAGTGCATATTTCTATTTCATACGGCAGCTTTTAAAATTCAAAATTAGGTTTAATGCCAATTTTTAAAAAAAGGATTGTGAAAAAAAAGTTCTATTCTCGTATTTATTTATTATTATAGATACAAATACTACACACTATTTATATATAGGTATATAATGTGTATAAATAAGAAAATATAGCCTCTATTACTGCTTGTCTATCTCTCTAGCTATGTCTATCTATCTATCTCTAGTAGCTGGCATGTTTATTGGGACACA
>NW_019396517.1:39866-116772 GCF_000591075.1 Eurytemora carolleeae
GGGGGGGGAGGGGGGTAGGGGGCACTGAACCTTTTAAATGTGCGTTTAAAAAATGTCTTCCAGAAACCATAAGTGCTATAAAGTGACACCTGCCGATTCAATTGCGGATTTTCCCGCCTAACTTGGTGATTTGCTAAACCAGCAGCTGACGAATCTATTTCGCGATGTCTACCCCCGTTTCCCAGGGATAATTCTTCTTTCAAAATGACTTATTTTTTCCTAATACCAATTTATGCAAACATTCAAAATCTAAATATTTAAATTGTCCGGTAGATTTTTCTAATATTTTAAACGCAAAGAAGATTAACCCCTGTCTCTACTCAGGCTAACTCCAGGTGAGGAAATCTTAACCAAATGTTTATTAAATATGGCAGATTTTATAGTTAGCTCATAAAGAGAACCAGAAGAAGTATAATTATGTTTGTTTAGAACACGCACAATCTAAAATTAACTTATTTTACAAAACTGACTCGGCATGACAAGACTTAGGAACAAAATGAAAAGACAAAAATCTAATGATTAAGCGAAACTAAAAATGCAAATTAAAACACTAAATAATTAGTTACTAAAACAAACAGGAACAAAACTGAACAAGGAAAACAAAACAAAAACACTTCAGATTTTAAGAAAAAAAAGGACACAGACCGGACGGGCAGGACACTAGCACGGATGAAGCTATAGTAAGCTGCAAAGAATAGGACAGCTTGGACAATAAAAGGACAAATACGAAGTAAAATGTAGAAAAGAGAACAAATAGACGGACACGCACAGGACAAATTTAGTGTGAGATATCGAGAAACAGACATTAAATGACACATATAGCCTGACAAATTCCATAGGATATAGAAGTATTAATAGGATAACAGGAGTATATGTATTGGACATATAATGACTCTAAGGACAGTATATAGGACAAATCTAGAGTAAATATATCGAGAAAAGGACATAAAATGACAGCGAGGAGTACACTTCTCAGATCATGATGAAATATCCTTTGTTATACACTTGGAGGATTTTGAAATAGAATTGGTTCTCTCTGGTTCTCTAATTTTCTTGTTTTATTTAGTCATCATCATGATCCGTCTCACATACTCAGTGTCATTCGTCTCAAGAGAAGAAAAAATACCAATTTAAAGAAAGGAAAAGGGGGTGAAAGTTAGCACACTAAACATTTTCTTAAAATACTTTCTTAAATTAGATTTTTTATTGGATTCAATCCAATTGATAAAAAATAATTGTTTAAACTATTTGATTAAAAATAATTGATCAAAACTACTTGATTAAAAATAATTGATCGTTTTGATTAAAATGGCATATCTTATCTAAAGTAAACAATATCATGCTTTTTACTCAATATTTGGATACCATTTTAACGGTTTTGAAAAAATAGGATTTCAAAGTTAAATTGCTTAAATCACGACTCCATTTCACAAAGAATTTAATATCTCCATTTTACTTTACTAAAAAAATTACTATATTTTCTTATATATATACTTTGCTTGTTTGTTTGTTTGTATCCAATCAACGTCAAAACGGTTGAACCGATCGGAACCAAATTTTGTGTGGGACTTCACATGACTCCAGCAGGGAAGGTTAATGAATGATCAAAATTTCAAAATTTGCCTCCAACAAAATTCGATTTCCACTAAATTTTGAACATCCGCAAACTTTGTTTTGTTTTTGTTTTACAATGTATACAAATAGAAAATGTTCACAATTAAAATAGAAGATGGGCGCGGAGCGCCTTTAAAGCCTAGTCTATATATATATACTTTGCTTGTCTGTCTGGGTGTTTGTTTGTTTGTTTGTATCCAATAAACGTCAAAACGGCTGAACCGATCGGGTCCAAATTTTGTGTGGGATCTCGCGTGACCCCAGGGAAGGTTTATGGATGATCGAATTTTCAAAAGTTTGCCTCTAACAAAATTAAATTTTGAAAATCCACGAAATTTTTTTTAAAAAATTCGCGAATTTTTTGTTTGTTTTTATTTTACAATGTTTCAAAAGAGAACATGTTCACAATTGCGCCCTAAAAACCCAGTATACATACATACTATAATTTATTAACAATTTAAACCCCGTTATTCTTGATTAATTATCCATTGTATTTGAGAATTTAGTAAGTTTCAACTTTACAACAATAGAAATATTACTTTTTTTATAACTTTATTTTTGTTATTTTTAAACCGATCATCCTTCCGTTTTAGCTTTTATGACATGACATTTTTTTCAGTCTGCTAGTCCTATCTGTTTAGTCTGCTAGTCCTATCTGTTTAGTCTGCTAGTCCTGTCTGTTAAGTCTACCAGTCTTATCTGTAAAGTCTTTAAGTCTGCTAGTCCTATCTGTTTAGTCTGCTAGTCCTATTTGTTTAGTCTGCTAGTCCTATCTATTTAGTCTGCTAGTTTATCTGTTTAGTCATCCAGTCCTATCTGTTTAGTCTGCTAGTCTTATATGCTTAATCTGCTAGTCCTATCTGTTTAGTCTTCTAGTCATATCTGTTTAGTCATCTAGTCCTATCTGTTTAGTCTGCTAGTCTTATATGTTAAATCTGCTAGTCCTATCTGTTTAGTCTTCTAGTCATATCTGTTTAGTCTGATAGTCTTATCTGTTTAGTCAACTATTTTTATCTGTTTACTCTGCGAGTCCTTTCTGTTTAATCTCCTAGCCCTATCTTTTTAGTCTATTTGATCTGTAAGTCCTATCTGTTAAGTCTGCCCTGCTAGTTATGTCTGTTTAGTCTGCTCTGCTAATCGACATGTCTGTTTAGTCTGCTCTGCTAGTCATGTCTGTTTAATGTGCTCTGCTAGTCATGCCTGTTTAGTCTGCTCTGCTAGTCATTCTGTTTAGTGTGCTCAGCTAGTCATGTCTGTTTAGTCTGCTCTGCTAGTCATAACTGTTTAATGTGCTCTGCTAGTCATGTCTGTTTAGTCTGCTCTGCTAGTCATGCCCGTTTAGTCTGCTCTGCTAGTCATGTCTGTTTAATCTGTAAAAATATTTTTAAATGAGATTTTGAATATAGCAATTTGAAAAAATGTTGAAAGTTCTGAACATTTTTTCTCAAATATTTTTATTGAATTATATCATTGGTTAAATTGACCACATGAACACATCCAACAGATGGTATCTAAAATGCCTCAATCCTTTTTTCGTCATTTATCTCTAATGAAACAAAGAAACACAAATGGCTGAAATTTTTATTTTGTTTAAATACAGGGTGTCCCACGAAACATGAGAGTTGGTGGATGATTTAGAATGTCTCCTTCCATAATTTGTTAAGTTGTTTGATACCAAAGACAATAATACAAATATTATATGGGAGTCATGTTATAGTAAAACTGGTTTCAAAGTAAAATATGTTTCAGAAAAGAAATTTTTATTGGAATAAACTGTAAAAAGCCTTTAATATCTAATAAAGTAAATGAAAGACGACTTTCATAACTATTTACCAACTGTCATGTTTCGTGGGACACCCTGTACTTGATTTGTAAGTTAGAGAAAAAAATGTTAGCTTTTGAAAATATTAAGCAATGATTTAAGTTCATATTTATATTGAAACAAATTGAACTTCCTAGATTTTGAAATTAGGAACAATATATTTTCTGTAAACATGCAGTTTGTTTTTAATGTATTACTCCTCACCCACAATTAGAATGAAACTTCATAGACGACTGTACAGAATTTACTGAGTCTTTTGTCTTTATTTTGCCTGAATGTTCATTGAAATTCAAAAATGTTGAGAAGAAATCATTAAAAACAAAAAATTGGCATTTAATGTTCTGGGTCAATAAGCTTTTTTCACAAATATGGGTTTTAGGCATTAAACACTATGCAAAATCTTTACTCTGACAGAAGATATAAACCTAAACAATTAATCGTTCCATCCATATAATCGATCGGAATTGCTTCGTTTAGGCTTTTATTTTCTGTCAGACTTAACATTTTGCAGTATTGTACAAAATCAGATAAAGATTTAAAATACTAAATTACGTAAGGTTTCGTAGATGTTTGGGATGCCTCGCAAAAAGTAAAAAATTCTAGAATATCTGAAGAAAAAAGACGGATATTAACGTTATTACAGTGTACACTTATAGTCACGTGAAAGTCTTAATCCTTTCTAAATAATTCTTATTTTAATATATTAGGATGGAGCTGATCTCGGAGGAAGACGACAAATCTAAAAGACGACATTTAAGGTCTAGATCCAGTCACCATTGTCGCAGGTTGTATGCCTATAAGGCTAATATGAAGTGAGAGCCAACCTTGATTTAGATACATTTTTAATCAACAACTCATAACTGGGAGAAAAAATGTCTAAAAATCCTCCAATATGAAATCATTCTTGAATCAAAATTGATAAATGGATGATGGTAAGCGTATAGTTTTCTTAGTGTTTGATCAAATTTGTAAAAAGAGTTTTAATAATATTTTAGTGTCTAAATTGGCTCTAAAAACTTACTTCGGAAGAACTATAATCAATATACAGGGTGTCCCTCGAAACATGACAGTTGAGAGACGAATTGAATATCGTCTTTGATCTTTGTAATAAGTTGCGACATTCATTTGTCAACTTAATTTTAGAAGTAAAATTCTTGAGTTAATAATCACAAAATATCCTTTGCATTTCCAAAATGTGACCTTTCTGTGTTATTACAAGATACTTTCGTTTAGATTTCGACATTTTTTTCATCTCCGGCAACTTTCAAAACACAAAAATGACAAACCACATTTTGGAAATTTCAGAACCAGGGGAATTTTTTGATTATTGAATTAGGTTAAAGGGAGTGACCGGCTATGCAAGGTAGTTGAACTGAGTATGCAGTGTTGTGGAAAACTTCTTTCGTATTCATTTGAGACATATTAAACTTTATAAAGATCTGTAAATCCTGAGTTTGAGCGCAAATTCATGAATTTATTCGCAGATTTCTTCAAATTCTTCAAATGTCGTCTTTTCAATAATAATTCTAGAAAATCTGCGAAAATCTTTGTGAATAATGAGAAACCAGAATATTGAGAAAATAGAAACTAATAATTGAACAAGATTACTTATTTCGATGATAAGATTAAATTTTATTTTCTCAACATGTTCATATACATGACGTCCGTAGCTTATTGTAGATTTTTTTTTACATATTATGTCGTCGTTATTTAATAATTTAAAAAAACTAATTCTGAAAACGTATCCACCCCCAAAGTAGGAGTTTTGAACGTCGAATTTGAGCTCAAACTCAGGATTTACAGATCTTTAAAAAGTTTAATATGTCTCAAATGAATCCGAAAGAAGTTTTCCACAACACTGCATACTCAGTTCAACTACCTTACATAGCCGGTCACTCCCTTTAAAGAATCAATGTTTTCAATGTTTTTTAACTAATTCAATTATTTGCAGAGGAGTAAAACACCATTCCTCGCATTGTAAAAAACACAGCAAGAGCTCTGATGAAACATCACATAATAAGGTAGGAAGGAGAACAACATTATTTATCAAATATGAAAATAAAAATGTGCAGCGTATTGGATCTAAAGCATTGATCAATTTATATTAAAATGGTGTCATTTAGATAGTAGATTTATAGATAACAACTGAAATAGTTCATTCCAGTTGATATGTCTTAATCAGCTGGTATTTCTTAATCAACTGATATTTCTTAATCAGTTTATATATCTTAATCTCTTAATCAGCTGAAAAGTCTTGATCATTTGATATATCTTCGTCGGCTCAAAGATATATCAGCTGAAAATGTTTGATCCGTCAAATATCTTTAGCATCTTCATCAGCTGATATCTCTTAATCAGTGGATATCTCTTGACCAGTGGAAATACGAGTATCTTAATTAGTTGAAATATAATATCAGTTGATATCTCTTTTATAATTCTTTATCAGCTGACATAACCGAATCAGCCTATATATCTTAATCAGTTGTTATTTGGTATGTCACTGTTTAGATGTCTTATCATAACTCATGAACCCTTTGACCGATATTTTCTATGATAAGTGGGTTTACTTGTATATGGGAAAACTGCAGGCAACGCTACCGAAGCAAGTATTATAAATAAATTATTTATCTATCCTGATTAGCGGACATGTTATATATCGATAAGTTAAAATCAACTTGAGGGAGAATTCTGGAAAATATTTAATCTCTTCATTCCATCCTTCGTGAATTCATAATCATGATATTTGCCAACATTCTGATCATGATCAATTGAATATTTTCTAGTTCTTGTATATATACTTCAAGTAGACCCACGATTATGTAATTTCTAAATTTCTAAGTTTGGTAAAATTGGATAAAATTAGACTGACCTTTATACACTCTCATCAGGATTCTCTAGTCTCTACATATTGATGCAACCGCCTTCCGAGCTGGAAACTTAAGAGAGTGTTAATTAACAAAACTCAGTTTTGAGAAACTCAAAAATGTACCTGTACACATTTAAGTTGATCTCCAAAAAATTCAAAGTTGATGACGAACTTTAAAAGTAATTGTAGACAATAATAATTTATAATTTTATTTGAAAGTTTCAACAAAACCGAGTATAAGATACCCAGTTTCAACGAAACCAAGTTTCAGATACCCAGTTTGAATCTATATTTACTAATTTTCAAGTTTGAGTGTCTAGGCCGTTCTATCTGGCAGATCTAACACATGCTGTTTCATTTATATCAGAGGTTTCGTGTTTATGGCTATATAGATAGATTAGATATACAACCACATCTCTCTATATCTGTCTACTATTATCTGTCCAGATAACAACTGTTTAACTGTCTTTCTTAATCTGTTTAAATTGAACATGTCTATCTGTCAATCTTAATCTGTTTAAATTGAACATGTTATATGTCTATCTTAATCTGTTTAAATTTAACCTGTTTATCTGTCATCTTAATCTGTTTAAATTGAATCTGTTTATATGTCTATCTTTATCATGTCCAGTTAACAACTGTTTATCTGCCTATCATTATTTGTCAAGATTGAAGCTGGTTATTATAATTTTCAAATATAATCTATTTCAATCTTTCTTTACCCAAACTGGAGAACAAAACTTTTTAATGTTTGAAATAAAATTCAAGATTTAGTGTTGCAGAAATACACAAAGCATATGGAATTTCACTTCTTTGGTCTATGCATCTCACTCAAGAATGCAAAAAATTGAATCTTTGCCACAAACTTAAATGATATAATCTTTACTTGAATCCTGATGGTGTAAACTCAGATTATTTGATCTAACATAAATCATAATTTAAAATATCTAAGGTCCACAACTTTGGGTTGCAAAGATAAAGGGATTAGAACCGGGGGCGGAAACGTCATGTATGTGTGTCTGTACCAAAGGAGTGTGTGTGTAAGTAATACCGAATTGAAATTGTGTACTGTAGGTATATACACTACAGTACATACGAATCTTTGTATTTGTACAGTCTAGGTGAGTACATTTGTTTATTGTTAATTGTTTACTTAAAAATAAGTTTAATATACATGTAGTATATTATTTATATATTTAAGTTTACACTATAAGCCGAATTTCCATGCAAAGAATATAATTTGATCTAATCGTTATTCAAGCTTAATTATAATTAACAACATTGTTCTGCAATTTCCTTCACTGTAGTCATGTTGTGTGTCTGTGCCAAAAGAGTGTGACCAAGTTTCAGATACCCAGTTTGAATCTATATTTACTAATTTTCAAGTTTGAGTGTCTAGGCCGTTCTATCTGGCAGATCTAACACATGCTGTTTAATTTATATCAGGGGTTTCGTGTTTATTGCTTAGATATACAACCACATCTGTCTATTATCTGTCTACTATTATCTGTTCAAATAAAAACTGTTCATCTGTCTATCTTAATCTGTTTAAATTGAACCTGTTTATATGTCTATCTTTATTTGTCCTGTCTATCTTTATTTGTCCAGATAACAACTGTTTACCTGCCTACCATTATTTGTCCAGATTGAAGCTGTTTTTAATAATTTCAAAATATAACCTATTTCAATCTTTCTTTACCCAAACTGGAGAACAAAACTTTTTGATGTTTGAAATAAAATTCAAGATTTAGTGTTGCAGAAATACACAAAACATATGGATTTTACTTATATGGTCTTTGCATCTTACTCAATTATGCAAAGTAATTGAGTCTTTGCAACAAACTCAAATGTTATAATCTTTACTTGAATCCTGATGGTGTAAACTCAGATTATGTGATCTAACAGAAATCATAGTTTGAAATATCTCAGGTCCACAACTTTGGGTTGCAAAGATAAAGGGATTAGAACAGGGGGCGGAAACGTCATGTGTGTGTGTCTGTACCAAAAGAGTGTGTGTAAAGTTTACCGAACCGAAGGTGTGTACTGTAGGTATATACAGGACATACGAATCTCGGTACAGAGTACATTTGTTTATTGTTAACTGTTTACTTAAAAATAAATTTAATATACATGTAGTTTATATATTTAAGTCAACACTAGAAGCCAAATTTCCATGCAAAGAATATAATTTGATTAAAGTTTACAATAAACTACTCGTTATTCAAGCTTTATTATAATTAACAACATTGTTCTGCAATATCCTTGACTGTAGTCATGTTGTGTGTCTGTATCAAAAGAGTGTGTGTAAGGTTTACCGAACTTGTCTTCAAAGCAGTGCGACTGGCTTTCTCATGCCAGACCAGTGCCATTTTCTTTCCCTTTATTCCTATTCCATGGATTAGAACATCAGAGTTTGTGGCAAAGACTCAATTTCCTTATCAGTTTCTAAATTGGTATGTCCGGCCTACAGATTTGGTAATTAAAGAATGGTGGACATAGATTATGTATTGAGATAATAACTGTTAATTGAATGTCAAATTTGACAAATTTAGCTCGAAAAATAATGTCGACATTTGTTAGTTTTGAAAATGCGCAATATTAAACAGAAAATCCATGAATTTTTTGGTTATTTTAAACACGATAATCAATGGCGACTTGAGGAGCAACTGTTAAAAGCTAAAATATGTTAACAGTTGGTCTAATCATATATACATATATTTACTATTGGTCTAACTTCTAAATATATTTATTTATTTATTTTTCTATCTATCTATTTATCTATTTATCTATGACAAATAAGGGAAATCTATTGTACATGAATTATTATAAACTGTCAAGATATAGCTTTAGGCCTTAGATAATTCAAGCAGAGCCATACTTGTAAACATTCAACAGATACGTGGTACATCTCGGGCGCTTCGTGGCGCTTATTCAGACTATTGTCATCTAGCTTTATAAAAAACGTTTGACTTATAGTGATAGACAGTTATTAAATTTATATATTCGTCATGAAAAAAGTTTCTTAACAAATTTCTTTTTTTTTATAAATAAATACATAAATAGTACTTAAAATTAGAGCATTGATTTGGGATATGAAGTAATCCAATAATNACAGAACTCATTTCGCGTCATAACATATAATATAAATGCACATATATAGATCAGCAAATATTATTGCAAACTGATTGTTGCAAAATATTTTGCACAGCTGGTGCAGTTTAGCTGACATATCTATATCTGGATCATTTTTAAGTTCTAGGCCAAGTTTTTCACTAGCTCAACATGTTAAAAAACATTTCTTGGGAAAAAGTTAAAATCAAATTGAAAATCGGGTAAATGTTTTCATAAAACAATCATCAATTCAAATGAATTGTCAATCATAGTATCTTACACAAATTAAGAAAGTAAGTAATTCATTTGTAAAATATAAGAAAAATGCAAAATAAAGTTTTTGATGAAAAAAAACCTCCAATAACAGAGATTGTGAGATTATTACCCCCTCTCGCAAATTGGAAAAAGTTAATAATTTTTTTTACTTTTTATTACTTTTGAAGTTGTGAATTGTTAGAATTCTTCGATGTTAAACTCACAGTTTATAGTAATAAGAATTTTAATCTATATAAATATTAACAATAATAATACAGTGGTAAGCGATAGTATCATAACAATGAGGACGACTTTCCATTTAAGTTTTCATTGTTGACAAGTTTTTTTCGAATTACAATTTTACAAGTAATCAAAGAGAAGCTTTTTTAATTAAAAGCTTCTCTGGACTTCTAAGTTTAAGTTTATCAATGCTGTTTAAAAACTTGATTTAAATAAAACTTAAAATCGAAAGTCGTCTTTTTGTATTGATAGAATGGCCTACCACTGTATATATTTTTCAACTGGATTTATGGGTGAAAATTCATTTTACAGGGAGTCTCACATGTCAATTTCTGGAAAAGTAAAGATGACCATCTTCGTGCGAATTCTTGAAACAATAACTGTATGAAATTTTTGGGATTTACAAAATTTGGTCTGTTTTCAAAATATGCTAAGAATGTTATCTACAGTACTCTCAATTCTGCCTTTTTTCTTAAACCATGCTCTTTGTCACATAAATTAAATTCCTTTTATTAAATTTTTTATAAAATATACAATTTGTATTTCCTTATAATTGCGTCAGATTATTTTAAAAGCATATCATCCTAAATTACATAATTAAAAGATTTTAGAATTGATTTGATTTTGTAAATGTCGTCGTTTCTTACAATTGAAACATATGGCTTCTTATTAGCTTGTGTTATCAGAAAACTTTATAATTTAGAATGTCGTCTTTTCTGAAAAAGTTAATGTTAACTTGCTTCACATTTCCATAATAGGATTAACAACTCATCATATATTCTAAAATTCGGAACTAAAAGGGAAGAAATTTGCATTCGTCTACTTTTTAAACGGGTTTATCTTTAACTTTTTAAAATTCTTACGAAATTCGAAGACGACATTTAGAAACCTCCGAATGATCTATGTCATTGTCGACATATACTGGGTTACCCACAAATGATGAAACTTCAGAGAAAATTGTGCGGAATTTATTCAGTCCGTTATCTTGAATTCAGGGTTCCTTGTAGGCCAAAACTGGATTATTTCTGTGCTAAATCAATCAGTTAACCATCAAAATACTCAACTGAGTGGAGAAATCAAAAATCAAGCTTCAAATCCTAATATTTTTATAATTTTGGGTCATCTTTGTGGGTATCCCTGAACTTAATACATTTATACTGTAATTATTCACTTGCAATTTGTATTTTTTTCCCAGAATAGTTATTTTCGTATTTATTCATACCTTTTTTACCTTATTTTTATACGTTTATTTCATAAAAAATATTTGATGCAGTTATGTAAAGAAAGGACGACATTCCAAACCATCCATCATCAGAGTTAACTATTAACATGGTAATAACACTTTCGTTATTTCTTACAGAGGTATGCGATTATATACATACAACTATTCCATACCTCAAAAACGATCATAATATTGACAACATTAAAGTCTGCTGGTTTATTTCTGTTCTCGAGATTTTTGAGGCTTTCATAAGATTTTCAACAGAAAAGACGTTGTGATCCAATTTGTATGTTTATTGGGTCTCATTGATAGAGAATTAAAAAATGCAGTAGTTTTTCTATAACCTCAGTAAAACATTACAATTGAATAACTTAAAGCTTTTTTTTAATTTTGATGATTTTGATAGTTTACTTTATAATTTCTGATGACCTGAATATTTCATTGATTTTTTATTTGAAAAATGGATTCCATGTCAGGCTGGGACACCCCAGCTCTTGAGAGCTCAAAGACAGTTCACTGCAGTACAAAAAATTCGTACACCACTGAAATAACTTTCCTTGCATTACATCCTTGAATAAACTGAAAAGCTGGTAAATACCATTCATTCATACTCTGAGAGAGATTAGAGAGTACACTTTAGGGGTTTATTACAAACAGTACGGGGACCTAGAGAAATATATTTGCACACGCCCTAAACAGAGGGAGCAAATGATTGATCTCGAAAATACCTAGGATTTATGACTGAAATTGTATTCGATAGAATAGCGTTTGTTTAATTTAGGGTGCTGTATTATTGCCAGTTTTTTTTTGGTTTTAAATGTGCAGGTTTTGTTTCATTGTTATGTGTTTGTGTTTAATTCAGTTTGGTTCAAATTTTGTGTTTTGTGTTGATTTGTTTCAAGTTTTGTGTTAAATTTAGTTTTGTGTCATAGTTATGTGTTTTTGTTAAATGTATAATTTTGTGCCATAGTTGTGTGTTTGTGCTAAATGTAGTTTTGTGTCAAATTTATAAGTTTATTTTAAGTGTAGTTTTGTGTCAAAGTTATGTTTTTGTGCTAAGTGTAGTTTTGTGTCAAAGTTATGTGTTTGTCTTAAGTGCAGTTTTGTGTCAAAGTTATGTGTTTGTGCTAAGTGTAGTTTTGTGTCAAGTTATGTGTTTTTGTTAATTGTAGTTTTGTGTCAAAGTTATGTGTTTGTGCTAAATGTAGTTTTGTGTCAAGTTATGTGTTTGTGTTAAGTTTAGTTTTGTGTCAAAGTTATGTGCTTGTGTTAAGTGTAGTTTTGTGTCAAGTTATGTGTTTGTGCTAAGTGTAGTTTTGTGTCAAGTTATGTGTTTGTATTAAGTGTAGTTTTGTGTCAAAGTTGTGTGTTTGTGTTAAATGTAGTTTTGTGTCAAAGTTATGTGTTTGTGCTAAGTGTAGTTTTGTGTCAAGTAATGTGTTGTGCTAAATGTAGTTTTGTGTCAAAGTTATGTGTTTGTGCTAAATGTAGTTTTGAGTTAAGTGTAGTTTTGTGTTAAGTGTAGTTTTGTGTTTGTAGTTTTGTGTTAAGTGTAGTTTTGTGTCAAAGTTATGTGTTTTTGTTAATTGTAGTTTTGTGTCAAAGTTATGTGTTTGTGTTAAGAGTAGTTTTGTGTCAAAGTTATGTGTTTGTGTTAAATTTAGTTTTGTGTCAAAGTTATGTGTTTGTGTTAAGAGTAGTTTTGTGTCAAAGTTATGTGTTTGTGTTAAATGTAGTTTTGTGTCAAAGTTATGTGTTTGTGCTAATTGTAGTTTTGTACCAAGTTATGTGTTTGGTCAGTTTTACTTTTAGTTTCAAGTTCAAGAACATTATTGTGAAACATTTTATACCATCTGGTGAACCTTTAGGGGACATGAAACATATGTTGGGGTGGGGGGGGATTATGGGAAGGGGGGGAGATATAGAATATGATAAAAATTTACTTATGTCATCAAAATGATCTAAACAAATGAAACCAGGGGAAAGTAAAAGGAATGATAAAAAGAAAGATAACATGGAGAAGAAGGAAAGGGAGAAAGAGAAGAAAGAGAAGATAGAGAACGCGGAGAAGAATGAAAGAGAGAAGAAGAAAAAAGAGAAGAAGAAAAAAGAGAAGGAGACGAAAGAGAAGATGTAGAAGAATGAAAGAGAGAAGGAGAAGAAAGAGAAGATGGAGATTAAGGAAAGGAATATGAAGAAGAAAGAGAAGATGGAGAAGAATGAAAGAGAGAAGGAGAAGAAAGAGATGATGGAGAAGAAAGAGAGGGAGAAGGAGAAGAGAGTGAAGATAGAGAAGATGGGGAAGAATGAAAGAGAGAAGGAGAAGAAGAGAAGATGAAGAAGACGGAAAGGAATAAGGAGAAGAAAGAGAAGATGGAGAAGAATGAAAAGAATAAGGAGAAGAAAGAGAAGATGTAGAAGTATGAAAAGAATAAGGAGAAGAAAGAGAAGATGGAGAAGAATGAAAAGAATAAGGAGAAGAAAGCGAAGATGTAGAAGAATGAAAAGAATAAGGAGAAGAATGAAAAGAATAAGGAGAAGAAAGAGAAGAAAGAGAAGATGGAGAAGAATGAAATGAATAAGGAGATGAAAATGGAGATGGAGTGTAAGGAAAGGATTAAAAAGAAGAAAGAGAAAATGGAAAAGAAGGAGAGGGAGACAAGAGAATAAAATAATTGAAAGGACTAAATTAATTAGTAAAATATGAATTAATAAATATATATTTGACCTTCTTATGGTCAAATCATGCACTGATATAGATGAGGGGGCACAGCACTACAAATTTCTCGTTCAAACTTCTTCACATTGCACGCAACCGTTATTGTTTATTTTGATTTTGATTCTAACAAATTGCACGTACTGAATAAAAAAACGTAATCGTTTCTATATCTAACATTAAACATACATGTGTTGTAAACTAATCTTGAAGTAGTTAAACCCAACGTTATGCTACATATTTCTATTTTTATAACATCCGTTGAATATGAAGGTTAGATATAGCGTAGTCTGGTCTACGGAGGGCAGATGGCACTGTAAGAACCCGGCGCACTGCGCTCAGCTCGGACAACGCCGTTTCTCCGTCTCCGTTCCCTAGTTTTCACACTTAATACCAGTACAACATTGTTGTTATAACACGATAGGTGACATATGTACAGTGTACATAAAGTTATTGTGAATTGTGAATATATTCATGACGAAATGACGAGGAGGAAAAGTGGTAATGAAAAGAATAAATAATTCAAGAAGAAGGTATAATAATTCAGGGACAGGAGAACAAAGGAACAGTAACTTTTAGTCTAGACACCATTTTGATTTTGCCATTTGTAATTCACATTTGTGTCAAAGAAAATTGATTTTGTAGAACATTTTTATCTCCTTCAGAAACTTTCCTACATAGAAACCACCTTGCGGAATCTATAGCATTGGTGAAAAAGAGAAAGAGATAAAAGGAACTGAACTCTTTACACAAACACTGATTTTGTTGCAAAGATATAGGAATTAGAAAATTTGAGCTGTGTCAAGAACTGAGTTTCTTTAATTTTATCTTTCTAGACAAACGTTTAAAATTTGTTTAAGTAAATTATTCATTGAACGCTTTCCTTCAAAACTTCGATTTGAAAAAAAAAACAATTCCAATTATCAGTTTTATAAAAGTTTCCTTTCTCTACCCTTTCTGATTATCAGATTAACAGGGAATAAAAATATGAAATCCACACATTCAATGTCGGAGCAAGGACGACCTTCTAGAAAATCTGGAAACTTCCAGCTGGGTAAATCTGAAAACTCCCGCCAAACAATATCTGGAGATAGAAATCCACCAAACAAGGAAAACAAATTACAAAGTTGAATTATGTTTTTGTGGGCGGGGAGAGGTTATTTTCTCCTTATAATAATTAAATGAAATAAATAATCTTAGTAAATTATAATTAGTAATTATATTTTATTAATTTTTAAGTTATATGCCGGAAACCAGCCAATTGTTATTTCACACTATATCTTGTTACCTATAAAACATTTATTTAAATGATCTGAGACTTTTTCGAAATTTTTTTAAAAAATTTTAATAATTTTGTTGAATAATCTTCAGCTGCCATCTGAGATAACTCCAACACCGAGTGAGAAAGTCAGCATTTGGCACAGGAACACTTTTACAAATTGTTTTTTAAAGAAAAAAAAATATTATTGTCTTATTGGGATTAATTTGACCTGAGCTGGAAATTTAAGAGATTAAAACACCAGAGTTTCCTTTTTGGGGTCTTTGCGTAGATTTTAATTTATGAAATCAGAAAGCAAACAGAGAAAATAAACCACATGAAACATATTTCTTAATAAAATATTGGTATCTACAAAACAGCCTGACCCAATTCATGAAACCGGGTTTCTGAAACTGGGTTTCTTTACGATATACTCTGTCTTAAGTTTCGGGCTCTGAGCTCAAAACTTTTGTACTTCAAATCTGTTCAAAATGCTCTCCAGGTACAGGGTGTCCCACAAAACAGACAGTTAAAGAATAATTTAGAATAGCGTCCTAAAATTGCTTATACAATCCAAGCGTCTACCGCGTTCAAATTCTGAGATTAATCCGAATAAAAACATTCATCCCAGCTCCCTTCATCCAAACTCTCATCCACGAACCTGTGTTTGTAAACATTGTCTCGAAAAGTTTGGAACCTACCAGGAAAACAAACTTTATTTTAGTTTTTAACTGAACTTTTTTCTTTCAAAGATTAGTCAGAACTTGTGTGTTATAAATCTTGGGATTATACAGATTATACAGATTATACAGATTATACAGATTATACAGATCTAAGGATTAATTTAATTCATTCTCGATATCCGATGGTGGGCATACCCTTTATTGATAAGGGATCAAGCATTGATCCTCAAATTTAAAAGTACCCACATTAGATATCGAGTTCAAACATTTAAAAACGAAACTGGGACTCTATACTAAAAGTTCCGATCTGAAGAATCCAATATATTTGTTTGCATAACAAGTGCACTGCAGCATCTGGAAAGAATGGGAATACATTTTATGCAATCATCCATTTTAATAGAGTGTCATGTCCGATTCACAACAGTACCATTTAAAAATGTATCTAAGCTAAAATTTGGAAGATGATGTTGTTTTTCCACATTGAAAAGTGTTGAATGCTGTAAAGTACGTTCTCTGTCTCTGTTGTATAAAATCCGCAAATAACTTTTCTAGAGAAGCAACAATTAGAAAATACTAATCTTGAGGAATTTTTTATTGCCTTTGCTCAATAAATGGGTTAAAAGTTTGTAAAGGATGTAAATTATGAATTCCCAATTTAAAATGGAATGTCACTTGAAATTTCGTCCAAGAATTTTTCCGATCTATGATTAACAGGTAGCAATGTCCATCGTTTTCAGACATTTCGGTTTTTTTGCCGTTAAAAGTGTTTCACTAAAATGTGAGTTATTGATAAAGTGGCAAAACTGTTTTCACGATAAGTTTGCTGTGATTACATTATTATTTTTTCATTGATCAAATTACATTAACCAAAATGATCTAGCACTTTTGAAATAGCAGTCACATTTCAGATTTGTGTACAGTCTCTTAAAAGTCTAAAATAGGGCCTCAAAACCCATCAATACTCTCAGAGTTTAGATCATGGTTAACTATAGTTTTAAATATTCGGAATTATATAAAAAAAATTAACAATGTTTGTTTGTGGCACAGTACTACAGCTCAATGATGAAGGATAAGCAGGAGATGAAGGCTAAGGGTAGGAGTGTGACAAGAGATTCAAAACACACGAGTAAAAAATCCAGACCAAGAGAAAAATCTCATTCCAGACATCACTCCATGGTGGGTCATTTCTAGATTCAGGATTCGTCATGATAAAATATATGGACCTAAAGGATTTTGAAAATACATTGCAATATACATACAATGAGACCCAACAAAACTGTGGAAAAGGAAGACGACTAAAAAGTGTAAAGAACATTGAACAAACAAGTTGAGATCCAATTCACTTAAAGGGAGTGACCGGCTATGTAAGGTAATTTAAAAAGTGAAATATGTCTCAAATGAATCCTAAAGAAGTTTTCCACAACACTGCATACTCAGTTCAACTACCTTACATAGCCGGTCACTCCCTTTAATAAGATGATTTTAACGCTACGGGTAAACCATTTTGCTTTATGACTAAACACATGGCAAACATTTTATCTTTCTATTTCATAATTTTATGGGTCCCACTGTATATCTCACAGAATGAAAATTGATGAAAAACTGAGATTTTACTAATCGTGTTACAAGCATGTTTGTGTCTGGTATTAAATATCATTTTGAAAATTCGAAACAATAAAAAAGAGCAATTGAAAATTCGTCTGTATTCCGTAAACATAGAGAATAGAATATATATTAGAGGGGAATTTAGAGAATCTCTCGGTATGAATTTTTTCAGTCCCTTTCAGCCTAAAAAGGAGTTCAAAGCGTACAAATCATGTGAATGTTCACAAATTATATGCAGTAGAGTACATTAATACAGTATGTTCCCTAGACTATTCATTTCAATTTCGAATTTTTAAAAGCTGTTTAATAAACTTTATAATGAATTAGGTGAATAAAAAACATCATTTGATTTACAGTTATAACGGAAAATCATCGTTTGTAAAGTGAAAGGCATAGAGTCTATGTGAAATGATCCTTGGTCAATTATGAAACCAGCCTATTTCATAATTTGGTTTTCTTTTAACATTAATTTTAGATTTTCTATAAAATGATATTCCAGGGCCCAAAAGGTTATATAGCATAAATATGTGAAGTACACCTGCAGTATGGAAACAGTACAACAAAATGGCCGTTTTACACTTTTTTCTAGTAAATTCCCATCAAATATATATTCTATTCTCTTTGTCCGTGAACCTTTTTAAGTTTATAATCTCTTTTAATTATAAAATTTAGTTTAAACTCCCTTTAGATTATAAAAGGTTTTTCTCATGAATTCAATATTGCATGCATACTAAATATAATATTGTATAAAACGAGAGGAATTCTAACCACCATTACAGATTTCCCCTGGGGCTTGCCATATTGACGAATGCATGGGAAAATGGCAAAGTTTTGGCGCTTGTTCGCGTGCAAATAATAGTGCTAAACTGACATGTTAATATAGTACAGGGTGTCCCAATAAACATGGGAATTCAGTGACGAATTTGATATCGTCTTTTTAAATAATTCTTTGATTTAGTAGTGTGATTCCTACAGAGAAAGCTGTAATTTGTTAGAGTTTCGTCTGCTATGTTTACATTTTGTTTGTTTATGTTTTGACTGCATACGGTTGTACTTTGTAAAACAAGAAAATTGCAGTATACAAACAGGGTAAACTTGTCCGTCTTCACTGTTTATCTTGCGGGACATTATAGACACATCTTTACAGTCTTTTACCCTTTTTATAAAATAAACTATAGCAGACATAATAATATTATAGCTTTTGAAATTAGGTATTACAATGCTAATTCATAACAAAGACGATATCGAATTCGTTACTGAATTCCCAAGTTTTTTGGGACACCCTGTATCATTAATTACTATGCTATTTATAAGGAGGTTTACTGCACCTATCTAGGTATAACTTGGAATATGTTTAAATGAAGTGTAAAAGCATAAATTTAACTGACGCTTCTTGCAAAAATGGCAAAGCCCAATTCACAACGGTACCCTTTGTCTGAAGAAGTATTAATTAGACATTTTATTTTTTATAATTAAAAAAAAATTTCATTTTTAGTTGTGATTTCTTTACAAAAGTGACTTGTTCATTTCTACCGTTGGAATTCACATAGAAGTTATCAGAATTAAACACTTTTGAACCTAATAAAAGACAATATACTCTTTAAATATGATCAGGTAAAGGTTTCAAGATTACCTTTGCTGATCGGGCATTGCCATATTTGTATGGAGGTCACTTGAAATTACGCATACAGCAGATTGAACCATCTTTGCATGGAGAGTTACTTACACTTTCACTCCCTTTTATCATTTCTAGAAATCTACAGATTGAAAACATTATTGTTTTCATAATAAATACCTTGTAAACCAATGATGACAACAGAAGGGGACAAAACAATGAGCTGGATATGAAATACTACGAAATCACATTCGTTTTAATCGATGGTAGATAGTAGTTAGTGGACAGGGGGAATTTTAAACATATGGAGACTTTATAAATGGAGGGGGTAAATGGGGGGGGGGGAATGTGAATCTTCAAACATGAGGGAGAGAAAGTTGAATTTTTAAATACAATAATATGTCTAAGTCATTGTGTACACGCAATAAGACGGGGGGGGGGGGGGGGAGGGGAGGGCAAAATGCAAATTTTTTATCATACATCTATTGTAAAATATAAAACCCTTGCCATACTAAATATTTTAATATGATTAATGTTTGGTTCGTGTTTAAAAACTTACTCCTTTTGATGAATTTTCATATAATAATATATCTATTTTAAATGAATAGATCTTTTCGGTTTTTGCCACTTGTGAACCCATTAAAAAAACATTATGAATAAAAATCCTAAATTCATACATTAATAACCCATTAAACATTGGAGCAAATGTCGCTGTTGTGTTAAAGATACTAATTTGGATTTGTAATTTTCAAATTTGAAAATGTGAACAGAGGAGGTGGAATCTGTAGTGTTGGATTCCCTGAATCCTGTTTAATCCTCTCTTAAGGATATCCTAGCTGGGTTCCGACCAATCAGAGTTATCTCATCAGTTGCGCGCAAAATTTCCCGGTTTCTGATTGGCTGTTTGTTTTCTGCAAACGACACTTTGATTGGTTCATTTTTATAGACACTTTCCTGGATATAGAATAAAGACTAAATTAATCTGCAGATCAACGAAAAGGTTAGATCAAGCATTGATCTCGTTATCCACAATCCAAAAGTTTCCAGCTCTGAAGTCAAAACCACCTTTTGGAAATCCAAGGATTTAAGGAACATTGTTGTATAGTATTCAAGACGAGAAATATAATCCGTAAAATAATATCTCTTGATTTATGAGAAAAAAAATGTTATTTAATTTCCCTCAAACTCAATAAATTATTGATTTTGATTCTTAGTTTCAAATACCAGTGATTGTAAATAAAATAAAATAATTTAATTGCTTATAATATTGTATTTCATTGCAAGATAACTAAACACAAGGGCATGCTATATGTTCTGGCGATTAAGATGTGTATACATTTAAGAAGTGGTTATAATGCTTAAATATAACTAATAACTAACAGCTAAATGGCCTTTATATAGATTTAATGTATTAAAGTATTGTTTAACAATAGATAACAAAGAAATGATGGAATCATGAATTCTTTTCTAAATCATAAATGTCAAACACAACTTCCTCTGGTTCTTCGTCATGAAGATCATACTGAAATTGTGTAAATTGCTTAAACCCATCGCAAATGCTTGGGGTCTTCTCAAAGATAGATTTTCTTTTCTTTGGTTCTCCAGTAGACGTTTTGGCGATTGATGTTATGGTTGTAAGTCCAGGACCTGTTTCTGAAGGAACATCCGTCATTTCAGTATCTCCAGAACGTCCACCTGATATAAGGTTTTTCAACCTGGATCTTGCGCGATCCAAACACCCTTGGCATGGATTCTTCCACCAAACTTTATACTTTATTGGCTCTGGACCCCCTGGCAATGGAAGATCTAAATTTCCCTGCAAAAGAGAAAAAGAATAAGCTTTAAAACATTTGTTTATTTAAAAACAGATACCTTCAAAACCCATACACAGAAGTAAGAGTAGATGAGGAGTAGAACACCCAAAAGAGCAAGAGTGAGGACAGATACCACAAAGTAGAAATTAAAATCTGGCGTAATTTCATGATAATCCATTTGATGGTTTTTGTTATAGAGTTTTGCAATGTTTCTTGCCCATTCAGCATTATCCATTGTTATACGCTTTGGAATTAATCCAATGTTGGAGGTTTCATTTAGTTCTTCAGTGAAATTCTTGATGAGTCCCATGGTTGACTTTTCCAGTAGGTCTGTTTCAGAATTTTGAATGTTCTTGAGGAGGTATTTCACCGTCTTATTCACTTCCAGTCCCATGGTAGATCTTAGAGCTCTCCGGAGTTAATTCTGTCCATGTTAGTCGGGAAGTACACCTGCCACATGGAGGGTTTGAACACAAATATAAAGCAGAGGTAGATGATAGTAAGACCACCAACAGTGAAGATGATTGCAAAGAGCAGACCAAGGAACAGCTTTATCTCATCAAAATCAATACACCGAAGGAAGTAGTCACTGAAGGATATCTTTGTATTTTCGTACCTAAGTTTTCTCTCCTCGGCAGTTTCAACTTTAGACTCGTCACCTGTGCACTTGCAGGCCTTCTTTGAACCGTTAGATTCCTCCTTTCCTGAGGTTAGCTTAGGGATGATTCTATGCTTCAGCTCGCACTCCTTTGCATCTTCTGAAGTTCCCATTTTATTCAGTAGGACGGATATTGAGACTAAGATAAAGGGGTCTTCAGATAGTTTTATTTTATTAGAAATGTTTAGATGTTTTGCAATTTGGGTAGGAACAGATAGTAAACAGTAGATTACAACCACATAGGGTTGTTAATCGTTTTTGAAAACGATCGTTAAACTATCATTTTTGAAAACGATCATTAAACAATAGTTTTTTGTTTCGTTTTTGGAACGTTTTCAAAAAGATCGATTTGCTTTTGGAAAAAAACTATCGTTTTTAAAAACGACCCACTTGTTTTGAACTTTTTGTAAATGAATAACGATAGATTTTGAGAATGATCGTTTTTATAAAAACTATCATCAATTGTTTTCATATGATTGTTTTTTAAAAACGATCACTGTTTTTTCAAAAACTATCGTATTTTAAAAAACAATCTATAAAAAACGATCATTCTGAAAACGAACATTTTTAAAAAACGAACTTTTTAAAAAAACAATCGTTTCCTTTTTTTGTCATCATTACTATAACAAAACGATTGTTTAAAAAAAATGAAAACGTTAACATCCATACCACCACACATATTGTTAGGTTTCGAATGCATACAGTTTCAGAAAAAAATGGCAAAACTGTATGATATGATTTTCGTAAAATATTGTAAACTGTAAATTGTAAGAATTATGTAATTTCTTTTTACCTGCCACCAAGTATACAGAATAGTTAGGAAAACAGTGTGGATCATCAAATAAGTCTGGAAATTTTTGAAATTTTCTGCAATAAAAAGTTGTTAGATACAAAAAAATTTCAACAAGTTCATAAATTAAGTTATACCTGGTGTTTCCAACCAACGGATAAATCGTCCAAATATGTCAAAAGAGCTCAGTTCTGGCTAATATCAAACAGTATTAAGATAAATTAAAACCTTTGCTCAAATTTCTTAATTTCTTTTGATGGGTTGCAGTTCAATTATTAATTATTTTCCTGTTAAATATTCCTGATCAAGTTTGGGTTTTAATTCTCTGACTTCATCTCTTTTCCTCTTACTGGGCATACTTCACTCCAGCCATGGTCAATACAACTGCTCCTTATCAAGGGATTAGAGGTTTATATACCAGGGAGAGGATATTATGGCTTCTTTTCAGCTGATTCAGCTTTGGTGGGGAAATGAAACCTTTCAAATTAATGTATTGTTCGTAATAGGGGCATTTCAAAGTGTCAAACAGAGAATGAGACACTGAAAAACTAGCAAATGTATGGACAATTCTAACCTTAAAGACTTGGATACAACAGTGTTGGGGGATAGTTTAGTGATCTACACTCTACAACCTTGTTGACTATACAATTCAGGGTGTTCAGTTAGTATTCTATACATTCTAGCCTCATTGGATATCTAGTTCAGGGTGTTCAGTTGGTGCTCCATACACTCTAACCTCATTGGATATCTAGTTCAGGGTGTTCAGTTGGTGCTCCATACACTCTAACCTCATTGGATATACAGTTCAGGGTGTTCAGTTAGTGCTCTATACACTCTAGCCTAATTGGATATCCAGTTCAGGATGTTCAGTTAGTGCTCTATATACTCTAGCCTCATTGAATATCTAGTTCAGGATGTTCACTCTATACACTCTAACCTTATTGGATATCCAGTTCAGGGTGTTCAGTTAGTGCTCTATACACTCTAACCTCATTGGATATACAGTTCAGGGTGTTCAGTTAGTATTCTATACACTCTAGCCTAATTGGATATCCAATTTGGGGTGTTCCGTTAGTGCTCTATGCACCCTAGCCTCATTGGATATCTAGTTCAGGGTGTTCAGTTAGTATTCTATACACTCTAGCCTAATTGGATATCTAGTTCAGGGTGTTCACTTAGTATTCTATACAGGGTGTTCAGTTAGTATTCTATACACTCTAGCCTCATTGGATATCCAGTTCAGGATGTTCAGTTAGTGCTCTATACACTCTAACCTCATTGGATATCCAGTTTAGGGTGTTCAGTTAGTATTCTATACACTTTAACCTCATCGGATATCTATTTCAGGATGTTCATTTAGTGCCCTATACACTTTAGCCTTGTTGGATATTCAGTTCAGGGTGTTCAGTTAGTGCTCTATATACTCTAGCCTCATTGGATATCCAGTTCAGGATATTCAGTAAATGCTCTTGATGCTCTAATATCGTTAGATAGCACTTAATACGGATCTGCATACATTTATTGAATCCTTGTAAAAACTGAAAATTTAAATTACAAATGTTATAGTGTTGGTGGGTCCATTAGGTGTGCTGACTTATACTAAATATAAAAACTTAGACAATATAATTTTAACTAAAAATTGAAAAATAAATATTTGAATTTGAAGTAAAGTCATAAAAAGACATTTTTTCAATATGTGGCAATAAAATGAAAACATTTTAATCTAAAATTTGTTTTCCACATTTCTAGTTTCTGAACTTTTCAACATTTCTAACCTCTGTACTTTTCCACATTTTTTAACTTCTGTACTTTTCCACATTTCAAATTTCTGTACTTTCCACATTTCTAGTTTCTGTACTTTTCCACATTTCTAGTTTCTATACTTCTCCACATTTCTAGTTTCTGTACTTTTCCCCATTTCTAATTTCTGTACTTTTCCACATTTCAAGTTTCTGTACTTTTCCACATTTCTAGTTTCTGTACTTTTCCCCATTTCTAATTTCTGTACTTTTCCACATTTCAAGTTTCTGTACTTTTCCACATTTCTAGTTTCTGTACTTTTCCACATTTCTAGTTTCTGTACTTTTCCACATTTCTAGTTTCTGTACTTTTCCACATTTATAGTTTCTGTACTTTTCCACATTTCTAGTTTTTGTACTTTTCCACATTTTAAGTTTCTGCACTTTTCCACATTTCTGAATGTTTTCCATAATTTCTTAATTAAACCGACCTAATTAAACTCTCATGAATTGGAACTAGTTTTGAGCAGTATATTTATTATTATTATTATTATTATCTTCTCTATATGATAAATCTCTTTGTTCATATATATATATTTGTAAGATTGTATTCTGTTGGAGTTGGTTTTTATCAAGCATGCTTGTCATCCTAGGTGAAAATATAAGGTAAAAAATTAACCAATAACTATCGTTTTAAAAACCCCAAAACGATTGTTTTGTGCTTATATTTTCATCTAGGGTAACAAATTTGCATGTTTGTTAAAATCAAACTTCTACAGAATAAAGTTTTAAAATGTTGAAACCTTCTCATATTGTCGCAAAACCTTATAAAAGTCTAAAAACATTATAGTTTCTGTAAAGTTTTTTTTTAAATCGAACCTTTTTTTCAAATTTTTTTTTTAATTGTAATTTTTTTCACGGTGCGGTCCGGCTAGTTATTATTAATATACATTCAAAGGTTTGTGGTGTCCGAACTTGAATTTATTCTCTAAAGGTTGTTTCTGTGCACATTTCAAAATGTTGACTTTAAAAGTAGATATCAGACTGAACAATTTTTCAAATAATTTTAAACTAAAGAATTCTCATTTTGCTTCGTTTAGAGATTTTTTTGATGCCACTTAAAGCCAAAAAGCCTTAAACGTTTCGAAAAGGATCAAATATGATTCTTTACAATAAATTCATTGGTTCAATGTATTAGTTGAAGATATATTATCTCATATGTTGGATTTTATTTTTATTTTCTATTTCTTTGAATTAACATCAAATCCAACTGAAGTTGTTTATATACGACAATATTCTCTTTTAGAAATTGAACACTTGTCTCGAATTCTGATTTTATAATCTAAATATATTTGCAGTCTTTATATCAAACTTGGACTATTAGATCAAATAGTAGCAGAATTATTAGTTTGAAATATTGAATGTCTACCACATTAGGTTTCTAAGATATAAAGAGTAGAAAATTAGAAGCACTCAGCTCCTTGAAAAAGTTTTCTTGCATATTGAAATGTTCAATGTAAGGAATAAAAATTTTACCTTTTTGCTGTAAAAATTTAAATTTACAAGATTTGTCCAATTTTCAATTTTTTGTCTTCTTATCGTTTTTCAAGACATTTTTTCCGCTACAAGGGACTTAAAATTAGCTCAATGTAATCAAAGCAGTTGGGCCAGTAAATAATGAAAAATTGCAAAATGGTAAAAACTAGGTAGATTTTTACCAGAAAAAAATGTTTGAAATGATAAAAATAAGAAATCTCTCTTTTTTTGCCTTTTTTAAAGCACATTTATTAAAATTAAGTTTGATGTAAAAAGTGAGTCAACGGAACTAAAAACTAGAAATTATCCCATTTTCGGTTTAAATTATAATTGAAAAACATGAAAGTATATTTAATTCAAAAAATATTGTATATCATTGCATATTGTTAAACACGTTACATAAAGAAAACAGAAACAAAATGTCAATAATCAAGTACATAAATATATCTTTAACATAAATATGGTCAGCTAGCACAGTTCTTTATTCAATAATCATTTCTTCCACATCGTCAAGATGGCGACCATATCGAAACTGGGAATGTTGTTTAATGTTTTCGCTCAATCTCTTAGATTCAAACATGGCTTTCTTCGATCTGGCTCCATCTGGCAGGCTGGTCCCCGGGCCCCTAAGATTGATGACACCCTCCTCGTTCCCTAGTTCTGATGTATTACTAGTAATGTTAGGACTACTTATCATTTCAATCGGAACTTCAGATATGGTGTTATCAATCTTATACCTGGTGATCCAGGCATAGAACATTTTGAAAGGGTTTTTAACATAGACAACTGGACCTTTCCGAACATCCATTCCTCCTGGCCCTGGCAGGTCAAGATTGCCCTAGATCATTAAAAAGTTATAAAAATAAAATTTTTTGATTCTAAAGAAACTGGTCAATCCTTATATCTTTGATCCTGAAGTTGTAAACCTTTAACATTTTAAATTTTAATTATTTAATCGAACAGAATTCATAGTTTGAATTCCCAAAGGTTTACGATATTGGGTAGTAAAGATATGGGAATTGGAAAATTTTGGTTTGTTACAAAAACCTTTTTTTAAATGTCTTATCAATAGAGATGGAAAATGGGTATTTTGTTTAATAATAAAAAATTCTAAAGTCATACAATGTATAGTTTTTTAATCAAGGTAGACTGTTTTTGACTTTCAAAGTGTGATACAGCCTAACCATAGCGCTAATGTTCGTTAAATTCAAATGTGGCATTAGAACCTATTCTTTGGGAAAACAGCGCAGTGATTATTCTACAAAGGATCTGGAGTTTTACCACAAACTCGGATTTTTTAATCCTCGTATCTTTGTTGTAGAAATTGAAAACTGTGAATTCTGTTAGATCAAAGAGCAAGTTTGTTAAATCAGAGTTTGTGGCAAAAACTACGTTCCTTCATTTTCTAAAGAATTTATTAAAAAATAGATATTGAGTACCTTGAGAACCCAGGAGAAGAAATGTAGATAGATCATGATTATTAGAATAAAAACAAGAATTGCAATAATCAAATATAGTGTATAGAACTGGCCATAGTGGACTGCTGCTTCAGAGTTATGTAAAACATTGTAACTAGTATTAGAGGGTAGGGTCTTTGACAGGTCACTCTGATCCGTATTAATCTTGGATATCAAACTGGTCAGAGATCTGCCCACATTTTCAGCTGTATTGTTCATATTTTCTGTAGTATTCATCTCCATATTAGAGCTCTGAGGTGGCATGCATTCTCACTTTATCAGACGGAAAGTACAATTCCCATTGACGTTCAAAGAAGAAGAAGCAGAAAATTAAGTATATGATTGTTACAATAAGAACTAGGCAAAAGAATCCAATCATAGAACCAAGAAACAATTTAAGCATGTCATAGTCAATGCATTTAAATACAAAATCTGTAAAGGAAACGGAGACTTGACCAATTCTAGCAACTCTCTCTTCTTCGGTCTCTTGTTTTGGTTCTTCCTCCTCCGAATCAGAATTCTTCTCAGAGTGTTTACTAACTCTCTCCCGACCTTTTACTGCATCATCTGTGTTTATTTTAACCTTGTTCCTCTGCTTCAGCTCTGTTTTATCAGATTCTACAGTTCCCATGATGGACAAGTAACTAAATGTTAGAGGGGAGGCCGGGGTAGAAGGAGTGGCCTCTCAGTAGGGATATTTTGTCCTTTTATTGAAATATGTCAGACAATATGGCTTCTTTGTTTTAATCTACTTTAGGAGGCTGGGAAGCAGTTCGATCACTATAAAGTAATTTTTTAAAAATATATATCGTTGATTTTACAGATCAGATGCAACCATTGATAATTATCTAAATATTTAGTTTACTCAAGAAAATATCTAAATACTAGAATAAATGAAGTATTCGTTTAGTGCATAGTTGATGCAAGACCCAATTATGCTAAGTTAAAAATGAAATAAATATGCCTGGGACTTTTTTCTGCTCAGTAAGTTTAAATATCTACTGTGGAAACAAGTAAAATTGTTTATAATGGAGGCACAAATCTAAATTCTTCGAGTTTTCTACTTTTACCCTATTCCAGCTGGGGGGGAGGGGGTCAATTTAAACCCCCCTTGTAGTTATTTTTACATAACTCAAAAAGTCCTCAGGTACACTGCCTGAATGACTACTTTTTCTTGCAACAATCTAAATCTTTGTTTTGACCGACTTTCACTTGTCAGATTTTAATCATTTTTAGCTCTTTGGAAAACCTATGACTTAAGAAAACGAAATACGTAAGTTTTGCAAAGATATTTTTGCAAATTATTTGCATACAACCCGTCAAAAAAAATGTGTACATTTTTAGTTTTTCTTAATTACACGTCAGGTTATTTAAAATTTTGCAAATATTTTTACATATTTGAAATGGCATAAAATTTTATTATTTTTTGGATATTTTTTTGCAAACATTTTTACTATATAACTTGATTTACAGGGTGGGGGGGGGGGGGCAAATTAACCCCCAGCTTATCCTGGTTTTCAAGTACCCCAGCAGGGATAAGGTTAATTTGACTCTGATTGTTCCATGTTTTTACAATTTTTCATCAAATTCGAATTCTGAAGAATTTAGAGTGTAGTATAGTTTTTATATGGAAGATTATAGATCTACACAAGGGTTACCAAATGTCATAAACTAAAGTTTATAATCATTAATAAGTAAAATCAACTTTTCTAGTGTTTGTCAACTATTTGGTACGTTGTTAACTGCGTACAATAAAACTAAAAGTGTATCCAATAACAATATAGGTGATCAATGCTTTAGATCCATTTTTTCAAAACTGCAGTTTTTATAAAACTAAACATTATTGCAAAAAAGACTACAAAAAGCTGGTATTTTAAATCAATGGAACTAACGTGAATCAGAGCCATAGTTTACATCGATTGGAGAGGTATTTATTCAAGTCACTCTGATTTGAATTCTTTCCGTTGATAAAAAAAATACCTTTAAAGCTTTGATTACTATCATTTTTGGGCATCCTGTTTGAAATCAATTTATAAAAGGTTTTTAGCTTCTCAAAAAATCTATGAAGTTTAGCATTTATCAAAGTTTAATGTTGTCAAAGTTGGCATATATCAGATTGTGCAAAATGTTGAAAACATATAAGTTTAATCAGTTAACCAGCAATGGGGTTTGCGTTGTTAAGGCTGATTTTTTAGCTCAAAATCAACTTTTTGCCCATCCTTTTAAAGCAAACTTGTTTTTAAAAAGATTTTGAAATTCTATCTAAAAGCTAACATATCTTGAATGTTTATTAAAATGATCGAACAGGATGCCCGAACCTCTTCTGATCAGAAAACTAAAAAAATGATGAATAAATACAAATATTTTGTCAGAGTAAGGAAGATGACAAATTCTATATTCAACCCAAGTCCGAGACTCCTCAGATGGACCCGGAGAGTCTCTTGAAGGCTGAGGACCGGAGAACGGTGGAAAAGGCTCCAGAAACTTCTGAGGTACAAATATTTCCCTCCTTTAAACTTCAAGATCGTATCCAAAGGTTTGAACCTGGTTCAAAGGTAGCTGAAGAAGAGCATTACAAGAAGCCAGATATGAGATTAAAGCACGCCATGAAACAAGGGCAACCACTAGTCCCTACAGCTGATCTGGACAAGAGACCAAACTATGTAAATAGCGCTAAGAGAGCTCTGATGAGTTCTGCTCGAGGACTACGAAACATCCAAGGAACACTGGCTAGTCTATCAAGCCTGTATGTCAATGATATGTTTGATGATGAGGCCCCGTGTCAGGTTGATGGATGTCCCCTCAATCCTAAAACTAGAGTAAGGCGTAGTGTAGCGTAGAAGTAAATTAACCGCACCTATAGCAATTGATGGCTCTGTATACCAAGAATGATTAACGTAAGGCAACATAAATTCCATAAGAAGGGGATCGCTCATATGGCGTACCGTCCCGCTATGCTTGACATAGTCTGTATTTGTACTGAAGAGCTTGCTCTAAAGTGGGCCCGGTACTTGCAATAAACCCGAGTTTGCAGCGGGACATTTCTTTTGTGGGTATTTTATAACTAGAATATTTAGTGTCTGTGCAATTCATTGATATTGTCTCATGTTATATTCAAATCAGTGGACAGTCCTTTTTTATTCGATATTCTGTATGGTAATCGTACCCAGTCAGGGGCTGAAAGGAGCTTTGATCAGGGGTTGAATGAAGATATAGAAAGGTATAGTTATTTAGGATCCTCCAATCAAAAGTTCCCATAGCGGATATCAAGATCAAGCAATTGGGTTTATTGATTACAAGCAGTAAGAATTGCGGTATTTCGTCATGTAATTTTTATTACTATACTTGTTAGTATTTAAATTATCATGTTCAGAGGGGAACACTGTATAGTTTACCAAAACATTTTTCTAATTTATAATCCTTACCTTAATCATTCTTTATCCAATAGTTAGATTGATTTAGCAAATAAACTAACTTCCAAACTGTATTAGTTAGGTTGATTTAGCAAATAGACTAACTTCCAAACTGTATTAGTTAGGTTGATTTAGCAAATAGACTAACTTTCAATTTACAAACTCAATAAGTTAGGTTGATTTAGCATATAGACTTACTTACAAACTCCATTAGTCAGGTTGATTTGGCATATAGACTTACTTACAAACTGTATTATTCAGGTTGATTATAGCATATAGACTTACTTACAAACTGTGTTATTCAGGTTGATTTAGCATATAGACTTACTTACAAACTGTATTATTCAGGTTGATTTAGCATATAGACTTACTTACAAACTCCATTAGTCAGGTTGATATAGCACTTACAAACTCCATTAGTCAGGTTGATATAGCATATAGACTTACTTACAAACTCCATTAGTCAGGTTGATATAACATATACACTTACTTACAAACTCCATTAGTCAGGTTGATTTAGCATATCTTGACTAACTTTCAAACTACGTTGAATTATAACTCTTTGTAGTTCTGAGCTTGGAACTCTTGTATTATGAATATCGATATCAATGCTTGATCTCTATCTTTTGTTAATCTGCAGATTAATTTAATCTTTATTCGATATCCCACATGGTAATCGTACCCAGTCAGGGGCTGAAGGGAGCTTTGATCAGGGAATGAGAGGCCTTGCTCTGCTTGTAACCTTTAAAATAAAATTGGTATTTCTTTAAACTCCATTTAGTTGGAAATAATCCATGAGTCAATAATGAGATATTGTAATTTTATCATCATGGGTTATATTCACTTTTATAGAAAACATTACCCCCCCCCCTCTCCTTGATTTGCATGAAGTAGTGTTAATCAAGCATGTTTTACTCACTGACCTATTTAACCTATTAACATGATATAGTTTAAAGGGTTAGTATCCATTTTAATCATTTAAAGGAAGTGTTTGAAAAACTTAAATTAACTATCACCCTCTCGTTTTATGCCTATAAATTTAAATTTGATTTCGTGTCAACAGTTTTAAACTTAACATAATGTTTATTTATGTCCTGTAATAGCATGAATAAAATTATACAGACCAAATTATTAATATTCCACTGACTATGGACAAGCTGAAGCCATACTTTTTATTGAGGGTTCTCAGGATTAAGCTTAGCCTGAGAAGTTTAAATATATCCCTGACTATAGATAATGTAATCGAACCCAGCTAAAATTAAGATTATGTTATACATTTGTAAAGTTAAATGCTTAAAAACGGATTAAAACGTAACCCAACGCAACAGCATTTAACAAAGATTTGTGCCACTATTTTATTTGTACTTGCATTGGTAAATAGTAATTTTTTTAAAAATAATTTTTCCTTAAGGATTCGTTAGCTCAGATTCATTCGATATTAATTTCCATTTGAATCTATGTTTAATGTAAGATTTACAGTTGGAACTAGAAAAAAGTGAAATTCTCGTCGTCTTCTTCTCTCTTAATTATATGTCATGTCAATAGAGATTTTAAAATTTCAACTGAACTATTTCTAAAACAAGTTCCCCGAACAATTTTAGAAATACTATGCTTTTAGGGTGCTACGCTTCCCCTTTTCCTATTAAAAATGTTAACTTTTAAGTTTAACGAGTTCTCTGAAATTGGCACTTTTCTTGGCGTAATCGAATTGACACAACAAATTTGGGCCCAATCGGTTCAACCGTTTTGACGTTTGTTGGATTCAAACAAACAAGCAAATTATAGTTTTAGAAATACATCAGTTGCAAAATTGCGTTATTTCTTAAATCTAAGAAAAAACGAAGACGATATTTATCCCACAGTTTTCTGATTCTCACTGTACACTGACAATTAACATGCTGCATGCCTAGCTGCGTAGTTATTTACCTGTCATGCACATGCACCTCCAGGCCCCAGGGGCACTTGACCTTCTTGTTTATCATAATCTTGCTAATTCATTTTCTTATTTAGTATATTTCACCGAAAGGGGATGAACCTCTTTTCAGTCGATCTTCGTCCTCATCCAACTCATCCTTAGAGGTTAGATTCATTCTCATCCTTAGAGGTTAGATTCATTCTCATCCTTAGAGGTTAGATTCATTCTCATCCTTAGAGATTAGATTCATTCTCATCCTTAGAGGTTAGATTCATTCTCATCCTTAGAGGTTAGATTCATTCTCATCCTTAGAGGTTAGATTCATTCTCATCCTTAGAGGTTAGATTCATTCTTATCCTTACAGGTTAGATTCATTCATTCTCATCCTTAAAGGTTATATTCAATCTCATCCTTAGAGGTTAGATTAATTCATTCTCATCCTTAGAGGTTAGATTCATTCATTCTCATCCTTAGAGGTTAGATTCATTCATTCTCATTCTTAGAGGTTAGATTTATTCATTCTCATCCTTAGAGGTTAGATTCATTCATTCTAATCCTTGGAGGTTAAATTCTAACATTTTCATCCATGCAACTCATCCAATTGAAGGTTACTTTTATTTCTATTCGATGTTTCTGTAAAATAAACTTACCGCTAATATAATAAGCGAGAAACCACGTGTTTACTGAAGGAAGCAAGTTGACACGGATGGAACGATATTCACCACTTTACAGAAACATCTGATCCAAATAAAAATAGCAATAATTCATTCATAGTTTTACTATTTTTCATCCTTTTTTTAAATTTTACAAACAATCCCTTTTTAGGTTCGAAAGACGAGTTCCCTGGCTACCCGGAAGTGGTGTATCTGTATCAGTGCTGCTATCCTCCTAGTTGGAATATTTGCTTCCGCTGGAATATATTTCGGATGTAAGAAAAGATAAGAAAAAGATTCTGAAAAATACTTGATATTTTGCAACAGAGCCAAAATCATTTGTTGGTTAGAAGGAGGATATCTGAATTAATTTCCTCTTAGTTCATGAAAAATTAGATAACTACCTTTCCATGAGTATTAAATTTAAAAAAATGTAAAAGTATTAAATTCTTACATTTTCCTCTTTTTTCGCTGCTGCTTAAATCCCTTAAGTTTTAGAGAGAAACAAAAATCATTAATTTTGAACAGTTTTGCTAAGTCGAAATTCAAAGGGTTCCATTGCGAATGGTTAATTTAAAATGGAGGGGCACTTGAAAATCCTTTGACAGTCCCTTTAATTGAAAATGTTAAGATACATATCTGAAGACGCATGAGCCCATTACTGAGAGAGTATACAGGGGCAAATTCAGGTATTCTTTAATTCAAGAAAAAAAAATTTAAACATTTGGGAAAAAAGAAAATTTAAGGAATTGGCTGAGGCTTTAAGAGTCTTCTTATAAATCGGATAAGCGTAAATAGTAAAACTTTCAAAATCATATGTTCTGAAAAAAAAACTTTTATATTACAATATTACAATCTGAAAAAAAATTACAATCTTTGGCAGAAGCCTGAACGATTCTTCAAAACTGTTCTTGCTTCTTTCAGTATTGTTCTGTATCGTTCAGTATCGTAAACTATCGTTCAGTATCGTTCAGTATCGTTCAGTATCGTTCAGTATCGTTCAGTATCGTTAAATTTTGTTCAGTTTCGTTTAGTATCATTCATTATCGTTCAGTATCGTTCAGTATCGTATATTATCGTTAAGTTTCGTTAAGCATCGTTAAGTTTTGTTCAGTTTCGTTTAGTATCATTCATTATCGTTCAGTATCATTCAGTATCGTTCATTATAGTTAAGTTTCGTTCAGTATCGTTCAGTATCGTTCAGTGTCGTTAAGTATCGTTAAGTATCGTTCAGTATTTTTCAGTATCGTTCAATATCGTTCAGTATCGTTCAGTATCGTTGAGTATTATACTCAGAGATAACATTATACACAATGAAATAAAATTAATCTTCTTTATAGATTATACAATGTTAAATTATGTGAAACCTCTTGAATTATTGAGAAGCCCCTGAAATTCAAAACCATGAATGTTATGAAAGAACAAATATCGATTCCCACCGTTAGAAGAAATCATAACATTTTTCTCGAAATGTCGAACTTATCGTAGGCATCCCTAATAATTTTGAATAAAATTCTGTTTTTCGAAATTCTTTTGCAAGTCGGATTTTGTGATGCCAGGGCATTATGAAACCTCAAAGTAAAAAAGCTTAGAAAGGATTAAAAAATGAGCAAAAAAACGATTTCAATCTTTTTATTTGAAGGATGATGACAGACGAGGGTTGGGTTCCAGATCCAGGATCAGTTTTCCACACTCAGAAGGCTGAACAGTTCAGGTAGGGGGTTTTTTCAGCAACATTTTTTTTGCTGAACAGTTTAGGTCAGGAGTTTGAAGGGAGTGTTCGTTAACATTACAAGGGGTTTCACTAAATGTAAAGCCTAAAATCCGACCGTACCATAGTATGTGATATCAGAGAAAAACTCCTCAGTCTCTAACAACAGTTTAATGTTTTCAAGTATATTGAGATATTTCTAAACATGAACCTTTTGCGAACAATATCTAAAATCAAGAGATGGATACTTTTGAATGAGTGCTACAACTGGTTAAATCAATTTGTCGAAAAAGCTTGAAAAGATTTCCAATTGTTTCTTGAAGCCCTGTGAGTTTGTTTAAATATCTAAAAAAAATCTAAAAGATATATTATTAAACATTCTGTTTAGAGGGTACATACATCAACTGTTAAGTAACAGTGCCCTTGCAACGCAATATAAGGTGACCTTTATCATTTAATTATCAATCTTTTTATAATATCTATCTATCTATCTATCTATCTAACTATCTATTTATCTATCTATCTATCTATTATCTAACTATCTATCTATCTATCTATCTGTCTATCTATTTATCTATCTAACTATCTATCTATCTATCTATCTATTTATCTATCTATCTAGTATGCTGAAGTATTCCTGCTTGAATCTGACCCTGCTGGTCTGCTGGTCAACTTTATATCTATCTATCTATCTATTTATCTATCTATCTAGTATGCTGAAGTATTCCTGCTTGAATCTGACCCTGCTGGTCTGCTGGTCAACTTTAACCTTCACTTTCAGTCAGACGCAAAACAAAGGGTTTTTGCCAAGGTTTGCACTAATTAATTGTTTTATATAGAATGTATATTTCTACTTTTTACATAAAGGGATGAAAAACGAAGATCGTTATAAGCTTTTAGTTAGTTAGTTAGTTAGTTAGTTAGTTAGTTAGTTAGTTAGTTAGTTAGTTAGTTAGTTAGCTAGTTAGTTAGTTAGCTTTTATAGATGCTTAAACTCGCTCTGGTACTTGAACTGAACCGGAGTGTACAGTGCTGTATTTCAATATGTACACTGTACACTGTCTAGGAAGTACAAACTGTTCTTGAGTCTCAAATAAAGACTTCCGGTTTACTTCCTCAGCTTGATCTCACTTCTCTTGATATACAAGGTAAGTTGACAGTTATATCAGTAGAAAGCGGAACCAATGTCGTTTTTTTAAATAAAATTTATTTTTTGGAATTTGTACAGCTTCGAGAGTTTGCCCTATAAACATTAAAAAAAATTCTGCAGTTTTAACCGTAACAGATAACAAAATTTGTAGCTATACTAATTGAAATCTTAAGTTTTTAGATGATATATTTATATAATTTTCATATATATAGTATTTTCAACTTCTTCAGTTTAAATATACATTTTAGATGTTTAAGTATATATTTCTTCCAAGACAAAATGTTTCATGGGTCTAACCCAATCATCAGATTTCATTATTCTATATATGTTGTACAATTATAATATTTAAACCTTTTATTTTGTAGAACGCGAGTACAGTGACAAGAAAATATACACGTTTAAGACAATCCCGAAACCTAAACTGGTTTTAGGTAAATACTAACATGTTTACTACTAAACAAGTGAGTACTTTCCACAAACTTAAATTTTCTAATATTCATTATAGTTTAAATTATCAAAGGTCTAATACTACCTTAGGTTGCAAATAAATAAAAAGAAGAAAAGTTTGCGGAGAGTAATCCACTTGTCTGATCACGGGCAGCCGTAGTAAATTTGAATTTCCAAGCCGGGTCAACCTTTCCGGTCCCAGTTTGTATTGTACCTAGCTCTATTTACAGGATTAGCCGGTGCAACAAGGTTGACGCGGTCAGACTTTATGCTTCAAATAGGCTGAATTTAATTTTACTAAAGGGGCAGATTTGTCAGATTTGTTCAGTTAAAATGTTCTCAATTAAAATTCTACTTATAGTAACCCTAAAAACATGGTAAACAGAAGGAGAAGGTCAAATTTACGAGACATTGTTGTACTTTAGCTGCTCCTTTATGAGACATTGTTGTACTTTAGCTGCTCCTTTATGAGACATTGTTGTACTTTAGCTGCTCCTTTAAGAGACATTGTTGTACTTTAGCTGCTCCTTTATGAGACATTGTTGTACTTTAGCTGCTCCTTTATGAGACGTTGTTGTACTTTAGCTGCTCCTTTAGTTTTGATTTTATGAAAAGATTGAGAATATCAATTTTCCAATTCACATTAGAAATTCAAAACATTATTCTTCTTCTCAATAGTTCTTCAATGAGAGAGTTATGATTGGAAACATAAAAGACTTTAATGTTACGTGAAATTTACTTAAGTTTAACGTGTTCTGGTCGTAATATGAAACAACCCAAAGTATTTAGAAATTCCGAACAGAATGTTCGGAATATAAAATACATTGTGAGATATCTCTAACGTTTTTTTGTTGATTTTTTTTATAATTTCAGATCTTATTGGTAAACGTGAATGCTCTGTACTGCAGCCAGGGTACTGCTCCCAGCTCCCGTACAATATTACTACTTTACCCAATATACTGGGACACACACATTCACACCAGGTTCAAGCAGCACTCTCATCTATCATGTAAGTTGACCTTCCCCGCTTCTTTTTTTAGATGTACAAGGTTGCGTGATTATTATATTATATCTATTTATTATAAGCCAACCTAATATTAGGCAGCGGCAATTCTCCGTTACTCGCGAATGCCGCAATGAATTTTAAGACAGAGAGAGCCAGTTCTAGGCGCGGCGCTCGGCCCCCTAGCCTGTCCTAGCCGCAGCACTTGGCCCCTAGTCTGTCCTAGCCGCAGCGCGTGGCCAAGAAAGTGTCCTAACCTAACCTAACTTTCAAATATATGCTAATCTCTCTCTTTCGTTGCGGCATTCGCAAGTAACACAGTTTGGCCGCTCCCCTTATATTACCTGGAATAGGGGAAGGAAGGGGATGGGAAAGGGATGGGAAGAGGATTGGACGTTTAACTTTCTTATACTATAATTAATCAATATAATTGAGTTAAAACTTAAGCAAAATATATTACTTTATGTTCTTATTTTAAAATTACAATTAAGATTATGTCGTTTACTATAAAAGGAGATGAACTGTTTGGTGTACTTTCTCATATTTTCGTCTTCAGTCTGTATGTGTACTGTACAGCTTGCTTTAGCTGCTTAAAAGTTGGTCCGGGACTTCAAATAAACCAGACTTTTAAGGGATATTGACCTAACCAAGCTGTAAGATTATGTTTTCAGGAGTATAGTAGAGTCTAGCTGTTACCCCCTGAGCTATGAGCTCATGTGTCAATTTGTCCAACCGGTTTGCTACAAAGAGAGAATCGTGCCGCCCTGCCAGGCCTTCTGTCAGGTATGTAAACTAAAACCGGTTCATTTTTTAAAATTTGGGAGAACTTGTCGATCAAGAACACCTGGCCCTTGTTAAACATACCCTTCCTTCAAAGGTCCGCAGAGTTAGCTGATCTTAATTCTCAGTCTGCCATGATAAAATGTAGTTTAATATCCCTGCCATTATTTAGTTAAGTTTTAACAGTGTAGACCAATTACCCTCGGCTGACATTTTACATTTCTTCAAACAACTGCAGCATAATAATTTGTATAAGCAAGAACAAGTAGCTCCAGACTATTCTTCTATTATAAAAAACATTTTTTCTTTTTCTTTTTCTGGACACGTCAATTAATTGTCCCTTATTTGCATGCTGATTATAACTGCCTAATGCAGGAGTTTGTTGAAAGCTGTGATCATATTCTTCCTGGAGATATCCTTGAATCATTAAACTGTAATCTTCTACTGCAGGAGTTTGTTGAAAGCTGTGATCATGTTCTTCCTGGAGATATCCTTGACTCATTAAACTGTAATCTTCTACTGCAAGAGTTTGTTGAAAGCTGTGATCATATTCTTCTTGGAGATATCCTTGACTCTTTAAACTGTAATCTTCTACTGCAGGAGTTTGTTGAAAGCTGTGATCATATTCTTCCTGGAGATATCCTTGACTCATTAAACTGTAATCTTCTACTGCAGGAGTTTTTTGAAAGCTGTGATCATGTTCTTCCTGGAGATATCCTTGAATCATTAAACTGTAATCTTCTACTGCAGGAGTTTTTTGAAAGCTGTGATCATGTTCTTCCTGGAGATATCCTTGGCTTATTAAGCTGTAATCTTCTACTGCAGGAGTTTGTTGAAAGCTGTGATCATATTCTTCCTGGAGGTATCCTTGAATCATTAAACTGTAATCTTCTACTGCAGGAGTTTGTTGAAAGCTGTGATCATGTTCTTCCTGGAGATATCCTTGACTCATTAAACTGTAATCTTCTACTGCAAGAGTTTGTTGAAAGCTGTGATCATATTCTTCTTGGAGATATCCTTGACTCTTTAAACTGTAATCTTCTACTGCAGGAGTTTGTTGAGAGCTGTGATCATATTCTTCCTGGAGATATCCTTGACTCATTAAACTGTAATCTTCTTCCAACAGAAGCTGATGGACCTGGAGCATGTATATCCAAACCAGGTTCAAGTACAATTCAACAGGGGTTTCTAACAAATATGTCAAATGCAAAAAATTACAATTGCAATGAAAGCTTTTGGCATGTGTATTTTGCATATATGATATAAACGTGCTTTTTTAGTATTCATTGAGCTTTTTGGTAACAACTTTTTCATTCGCTTGATGAAGTTTTAATTCAAATAATTGAACATGACTTAGTTATAAGGTATAAAGTTTAAGTTTTATTTTGATGTAAATAAACTGTTGTATCTTTAGTTTCTACCCCTAGGTTGTGTGAATAATCTCCGATCATCTGGAAGAAGTGATCGAGTGTGTGATGGTGTGGTGGACTGTCCAGATTTTTCAGGTAATATTATCATCATTAATAATAATAATAATAATAATAATAATAATAATAATAATAATAATAATAATAATAATAATAATAGTAACAATAATAATAATAATAATCATAATCATAAGAATAGTAATAATGATAATATTGATAGTATAAATGTATATTTATTTATTTTAGATATATTTGCTTAAAGTTAAAGCTACACAAATTACATTCTATACTTATATTTAGTATCCTTGGCGCCTCGCATTTCTGCTGGAAGCTATATTCATCATTATCATAACAATGGTTATGTACTCTACCAGCAAGAGGAACATTATCAATACATAGACTTTGCTTGTCTGTCTGTTTGTCTGTGTGTATCCAATTAAAGGTCAAAATTTCTGTACCGTCGGGCCCAAATTTTGTGAGGAGCCTCGCATGACCCCTGGGAAGGTTTATTGATGCGATTAGAATTACAAAAAGCTTTTGATTTTTGTGAAATTTAAAAATGCGCCGAAAAATATTTGTAAATCCGCTTTTTTGTTATTGTTTTATACTGTACATTGAGAAGATGTTCGCAGAATCAGATAGAGCCACGATTAAAAATTATCCCTACACTCTTAATAAAAAAATCTAAATTAATCTTTAAAAGTCGCCTAATCGGGTGAAAAAGTTGGATGGCAACCGATTAGGCGACAAAAACTCGGTTTAAATAAATGGCTTATTATAAACAAAAAATCGCTTATTTTCAACAAAAAATTGCTTATATTGTAGAAGAAGTTGGTGGCTGCCAAATAAGCAACACAAAATCCCTTATTTTCTACGAAAAATCTCTTATTTTTAACACAAAAAAAGCTTATTTTGCAGCAGAAATTTACAGCTTACAGCATTACTTACTTCAACCTGATTTGTATGGAGCACAAAAGATTTAACTATTCTTTAAGAATTTATTTTTCTGTAAAATCAATTTAGTATGGTTAAGGATAAGCTCCCCAACCCCTTACTGGAAAAAAATCCCCTGATCCTGAGCTTCTCAATCGTTTAATCCATAATTTTTCAACATAATGTTGTTTAATGTTTAATTTAAAGATGTGCTCTTTTAATCTGAACTATTTAGCAAACTGTTTGCGTTTTTCTTGCGACAACTCAACAAGTACAGATTTTTGCACAGACGCCTTTTTGACTAAAGATATGACTTCAAATAGTTTAATAAACATGAGACACAGAAATTGTGCAGTTTAAACTGATCACTTCACTTAATAAGTGATTTAAAAAGTTACAAGTGATTATATTGGTTTTGTAAGAACATTTCAAATACACAATTATGTTTTGCATTAATGTCGTCTTACTATTACACAGTTTCTGGTTCTCAGAAAATTGAACTAAACTGGTTCAGAATATATACTGGATGAAACTGGTTCAGAATATATACTAGATGAAATTGGTTGAGAATTATATTAATACTAGCTTGAAACCCCAACGTTTCCCAGTTACTCCCGCAATTGGTCGATTTTACCGGGAAACTAAATTTTCGCTTTCAAAGTCGACCCACTCAACTTAGAATCTCATAACCAAGCTAAAATCATTCCCGTGGTTCTCCCAAATTCCCCAATCAAAATTTGAGCCCAAGCGGTCTAGGGGTTCCTGAGTTATGATCGGACAAACCTACAGAGATTACAACTTTATAAAGATTCCACGTGATATTGATATGTAATGGATCTACAGGGTAAGGCAGGGAAGGTTTGTGCTGAAAGCTTAAATGAAACTGATCCTCAGCAAGCAGAAACTATTCTCAGGAACCTTGGTAGCTCAATCTGTCAGGTAAATCAAGAACCTTGGTAGCTCAATCTGTCAGGTAAATCAGGAACCTTGGTAGCTCAATCTGTCAAATCAAGAACCTTGGCAGCTCAATCTGTCAGGTAAATCAGGACCTTGGCAGCTCAATCTGTCAGGTAAATCAAGAACCTTGGTAGCTCAATCTGTCAGGTAAATCAGGAACCTGGGCAGCTCAATCTGTCAGGTAAATCAGAAACCTTGGCAGCTTAATCTGTCAGGTAAATCAGGAACCTTGGCATTTTACTCCAGGTTTGATGCGAGTTCAAAATTTGGATAAACTCTTTATTTTTTACATCATCCGTCATCGCCCTTTACAAGATACCAGATCTGTATTATTCAATTCTTTCAGGTCATGCATGAAATGATTCAAAGCCTTAATTTTTAAGTTTTTATTTTTATAAAGTCTTATACAGTCATGAGAAGCTGTCTTCATTATATTGATATAGTCGTCTTCATTATATTGATATAGTCGTCTTCATTATAATGATATAGTCGTCTTTATTGTATTGATATAGTCGTCTTTATTGTATTGATATAGTCGTCTTCATTATATTTATATAGTCGTCTTCATTATATTGATATAGTCGTCTTTATTGTATTGACATAGTCGTCTTTATTGTATTGATATAGTCGTCTTCATTATATTGATATAGTCGTCTTCATTATATTGATATAGTCGTCTTTATTGTATTGATATAGTCGTCTTCATTATATTGATATAGTCGTCTTCATTATATTGATATAGTCGTCTTTATTGTATTGATATAGTCGTCTTCATTATATTGATATAGTCGTCTTCATTACATTGATATAGTCGTTCTCATTTTATTGATATAGTCGTCTTCATTATATTGATATAGTCGTCTTCATTATATTGATATAGTCGTCTTCATTACATTGATATAGTTAGTCGCCTTTATTGTATTGATTTCGTCTTTATTGTATTGATATAGTCGTCTTTATTGTATTGATATAGTCGCTTACCCCTGGCCATAAATACGCAATACATTTCTCTATAGTTCTATATTAATAGAAGTATTTGAATTATTATCATGAATTGTTTTTGAATCAATATTTGTCTAGGCTCTAGAATATGAATCTGTAGAAGGTATAGCTGTAGGACGGGATGAAGAGGTAGAAGATGTTCAGTACGTTGATATCTCCAGTCTTCAAACTCAAGGATTTAACACTGTACCTTGTCAGAGCAAGGTAACAATATTACAAAGCAAAGAAAATCCCAAAACGTTTTCTAAGTGTGTAATTAATGTGTTAAAAATGTATATAAAATGTGTACAAAATGTGTGCAAAATATTTTACAAAATAATGTGTTTAATATGTGTACTAAATGTGTACGAATGTGTACTAAATGTGTAAGAATGTGTACTTAATGTGTACGAATGTGTACTAAATGTGAACGAACTGAGTAAAACTTTTACAAAATGCGTAGAAAAAGTGTGTCTAAAGTGTACAAAATACAAACAAAATGTGCATAAAATGTCTAAATGAAAGGTTGGAAACGTAGACAAACATTACAAGGCTATCCTTGATAATTTTAAATTTTTAATTTTTCATGCAGGGTGTCCCGCTAAACATGTTAATTGAGATACTTAAGCAAAGTGTCCCGCTAAACATGTTAATTGAGATACTTAAGCAAAGTGTCCCGCTAAACATGTTAATTGAGATACTTAAGCAAAGTGTCCCGCTAAACATGTTAATTGAGATACTTAAGCAAATTCAATTTTGATCTTTGACAACTTTTTGATAACAAAGTGTGTATTAAAAAGCTCAAAAAGCCATATCTGAGATTTCTTGAAAAAATAAATTTTAATGAAATTCTTCATACGTCCCACCATAGATAAAAAACAAACATAGATAGCTTGTGTACGCAAAATCACCAAGAATTGTACAGTCCGCGAACTCATGCTTCTAGGGGTCAAAGTGTACTTCAATGATAAGCGGGGTGGTTTGGTGTTTTAATGGATTTCATAATTATTAAACCACTCAGGAGTGAATTTTATTTTGAGAATATCAAATTATTTCATTGAGCAATATATCATATTGACGAGAACTGAAGAAAGACATGAGAAGGACTAAACTAACTTAAATTTCTCTCTACAGAACTCATGTACACCACAAGTACTCAATGACATAAGAACAGCCAATGTTCACAACCGACCTAGTTAATCTATATAATGGGAATATCTTCAAAACATCTCTGTACATTTATATCTTTTAAGATGAAAAATGTCGTCTTATGCGCAATCTATCATCTATGCGTCCCACGAAACATAGTAAATTGTTTTAAATGTCGTCTTCCATGCACTGTATTAGATAGTAAAGGCTTTATGCAGTTTATTTCGTTTAAAAAATCTGTTGCTCAAATATATTTTACTTGGAAATGAATTTTACAATGACAATTTTTATTATTGTCTTTGGTATTTAACAATTAAACAAATTATTGAAGAAGACATTCTAAACTATTTACAGCTGTCATGTTTCGTGGGACACCCTGTATCTCTGGTTAATTTGAAAGTGCTTAAAAGGCAGACCACATTTTGGAAAACAATGGGAAATTAGGGTTTTTCTTCTGATTTTTGCCAGAAGTCTTAGTTTCTAAACTCCGGAATATTTGTTTTTTTTCTGATTATTGCTATAAGTCTTAGTTTCTAAACTCCGGAATATATTTTTTTTCTGATTATTGCTATAAGTCTTAGTTTCTAAACTCCGGAATATTTGTTTTTTTTTCTGATCATTGCTATAAGTCTTGTTTCTAAACTCCGGAATATTTGTTTTTTAAAACGAGATGACTTTTTATTACTTATGTTCAGTGAGACCCAATGATTTTCAAACTAAACACAAATTCATTTATTTATTTAATCATTTATTCTTAAAAATGTCACAATCATTTTTATTTTTGTCTCAGACGGTATTGCGGCTCGAATGCCGCAATCTTGAATGTGGAAGACGATCTCAAGATGGAAGAAATAATTCAGACCCAGTTGTTCATGGAGACTGGCCTTGGCAGGTCAACATCAGAAAATAATATTAAATAATATTNATCTTTGATTTGAACTATTAAATTATAATCAAAACTGTAGAGATTTGACTAATTTGAGAAATAAAAAAATATTTGAGAATATATCTCCACATAACATATAATACTAGATTTCAATTTTTCAAGTGTTTAAGAAAATCCACTGCTTTATTTCTACTTTCATCTAAAATCAGAACTGTTGTATTGTTGTATTGATCTCCATCTTATATTATACAAACCTATAACGGATATATTTGATCTCCATCTTATATTATACAAACCTATAACGGATATATTTGATTTCTCTTCGATATCAAGTGATGGTGTCAATTGTCATAGATTAATTAACAAAATCAGACAGAACACTAGATGTTGACTTTTCATGATTTAGGGGTTTATCGTTTTCAATAACTCGAGGAGGCAGAAGCCCAAAGGAGTTAGGCGCGTGTGGCGTTGAATTACAAGACAGAGAGAGAGCATTCTGCCTCAGGGTTATTGTGAACCAAAAAAAACACCTAAATCTTGAAAAGACGACATCTAGTGTCCTATCTGTTATTGTTAATCAATCTATAGGTGATGTATTGAATTGGCGGAAGCCTTTATTCTAAAGTTTAAAAGTTCCCTAATTGGATATTAAGATAAAGATACCAAGATTAACATAATCCACGTAAAACTCTCGACCTCTAATTGGATAATTAAATTTAACTGTAAACTAGACAGAAGGAGAAAGGTAAAATTTATGTGACATCACTGGTACGACTTTATGACCTCGTAGCTCCTCTAGTTTTGATTGTATGCACAAGAATATTTATTTGAATACATATTTATATTATAAATTCAAAACAGTTTAGTTATTCTCAATAGCTTTTCAATGAAAGGAGTTATTATTAAAAACAAAAAAATAATTCCATCTTCCGGTCAATTTACTTTAGTTAGGCGTGCTTTTATATTCTAGGTTGCCCTGCTACGTGAAATTTACTCTAGTTGGACGTGCTTGTATATTCTAGGTTGCCCTGCTACGTGAAATTTACTCTAGTTTGACGTGCTTGTATATTCTAGGTTGCCCTGCTACGTGAAGGGGTTCATGTATGTGATGGAACTCTAATAGAAAACCAATGGGTGATGTCAACGGCCTCTTGTTTCCAAGGGTGAATATGATAATAATTTTTTGCTACATGTTTTTTGAGTTTTAGAGGACATTACGCAAAAAATATTAGTTCTCTCAATCTACAAGCTCTATAGTAATAATAGCTAGCTAAAAATACTTTGGCGGCAGCTCACGGTTTCATTATGGATTTTGGAAGATTTTGAAAGATTTTAAAAAAGAAAGAAAACGGCAAGAAAGTTTGCACTTGCTTTTTATTTTCTAATTAAAACGCATCCGCCGACAAAAAAAGGTAAAAAAGAGAGAAAGCGATTTTTTTGGTCAAATTGTGCAAATTGTGATTGAAAGTCCCAGCTTGCTGGGATAAAGACCGTGCTACTAGGATAGGGTATGCAGACATTGGATATCGGCTTCCCTAGAGATCCAGGATTATTTAGAGGGTGTTCCAATAACATGGGAATTAAGTGACGAATTTGAAATCGTCTTTGTTTCTATGTGAAGAATTATCGTTGTAGAACCTATTATTTTCAACGTTCACTATAAAGTTACGTCTGGTGCTAGAGTATATTTTATGTAAACGATAAAAAGCTGTTCTGTTGATCTGCTAATCGAGGGGAGGAAGACCAATCACAAAAATTCTTAGTCCAAACCACATTCTCCTCATGTTCTCTTCCGAGCCACCTCGAAATCCTCGTCCTTTCAAAAATATTTTTTAAGTGTCCAATCCTTGGAGATAAGAACATTTTCAAAAAATCCGGCCACGTTAGGGAATAAATGAAATAAATGAAATTTTCTCTTACAAATTTTAAATTTGTGAAAAAATGTATATGCTCCCAAAACGATGTTCTACAAATAAGCATCTGTCTGCAGTAGTCCTTTTTCTCGTAGAATACCGCAAGTTATTATGAAATTCAATTAAAACTGTTTCTATTCTTACACTTTTTTGCCCACATTATCTTAATGATTTAATTACTGTTTGAATTCATAGGGTTGTGACGGATAAATTATAGCAAATAATTTAAATAATTTTAATTAAACATTATTTTCTCCTTTGAATATAATCGTGTGACAGGCAGAAGTGATCTTTCTTGGTACGAGAACAAAAATTTGCCTTAACTGTAAATATATCAGAAATCAATGATTTTTTTATATGGATTGATTTGAAATGGAAAAATTATAGACCATGTTCAAGTTAATACTTTAATATAATTTTTGAATTATGAAAGATAGCAATTTTGGAGGTAGGAGAGGTTTTAGTTTTAACCTAAATAAAGTTTGAAATATCATTCTCGTGGATTTGAAGATTCCAATGTTATAAAATCATTGCAAAACTTCAGTCTAATCATGATTTATGCCCTAACGTGGCCAGATTTTCAAAAAATATTCTCATCTTGAAATATTGGACACATAAAAAAATATTTTTGAAAGAACGAGGATTTCGAGTTGGATCGGATGAGAAAATGAGGAGAATGTGGCTCGGACTAGGAATTGTTGTGGTTTGCCTTCCTCCCCTCACTAAGCGTTGTTTAAGATGTTCTGTAACATTTCTACAAGATTAAAAGTTAAGTGGAACGATTAAATGTACTGTGTTTGTAAACAGGAATTTCTTATTTTAAGTATACAACAGAATGCAAACAAATTCTAAACTAGCGCTAGCGCACGAAAAATCTACGAATTACAGCTTCTTAGCAGGTATCACCATACCAAATCAAAAAAAAATTACAAAGACGATATCAAAATAGTCACTCAATTCCCATGTATACCGAATTACCCTGTAACCAATAACGAGATCACCATAACTGTTATGAAGCAATTAATGACCATTAGGCCTTGATATAATTAATCCAATGTATGGGGATCAGATAGGTTTAACTTGCTTGCGAACGTAAGTTCAGCAGAAAGCTTCAGTCAGCTAACTGTAAAACCTATTCATCATGTCCCGTTGAACATTAGAAGGATCTGTACCTGGAAGATGAAACTGGGGGACCTTATGATTTCCAATTACATAAGAAACCATGAAGTATTACCAAAAATGCAATATAATTTTTTTAAAATCCAATACTTAAAAAGCTAATATTCAAAATAGAGTTTTTTAACAATATAATGGACAATGCATTTATATTTTTGTTCATTGTCAATATTTACTTTTGACGCCAGAGAAACCTAGCGGTGAAACTTGGAACTGTAGTTTCAGGCTAAGTTTAGGTAAACATTGAGAAACACTAAAGATGTAACACTATGGAGAAGTTCTTCCCGAAACGGCGTAGTCAAAATACAAAAGATATAAAAAAAAATTATTTTAATTTTTCTATTTTTCAGGCAAAGCAAAGCTAAATGGCAGGCATCAGTTGGTTCAGTCAGGTTATCAAGCAGAGCACCCTGGGAGCAAAATAGGTAAGTAGATAATCAAACATTTCAGGGGAGAGGGTGAGGGGGAGAAGGAGGGAGAGTGGGAGGGGGAAGAGAATAGAAGAGGGGGGAATTAAGAAACAATATTTTCAATGGTATAAAATCTATAAAAAAATTAAATTACATTTAGACGAATAGTTGGAATGGTTAAAAGTCCTGTCGAAGGGAATGATATTGTAATTCTTAAACTAGAAGAACCAATAGTATTCTCAGGTTAGTTGATAATTCAAAACTTTTTTTATAAATAGATTATTCCACCATGTTTCTTTCCTTGGATAGAAGGAGTCGTTGTTGATTGTGTTCATTGTGTTCCTTGTTTTCATTGTGTTTATTGTGTTCATTGTGTTCATTGTGTTCATTGTCTTCATTGTGTTCATCGTGTTCATTGTGTTTATTGTGTTCATTGTGTTCATTGTGTTCATTGTGTTCCTTGTTTTCATTGTGTTTATTGTGTTCATTGTGTTTATTGTGTTCATTATGTTCATTGTGTTCATTGTGTTCATTGTGTTCATTATGTTCATTGTGTTCCTTGTTTTCATTGTGTTCATCGTGTTCATTCCTCTTGTTTGATTAATATCCTTTTAAAACACAAATTCCATATTCTCTCCCAAACTGTCTATAATGCTGCACCGCAGCCATGATGAACCCAAGTCAAAATGTAAAAGCTAACAAGCGTCACGCCGACGTAATTTTAGTTGACACTCAATTTCAAGAGTTGTATGTCAGATTCACAATGGTACCTTTTTAACCTTTGACTGAGCATGCAGCAATGAAAAAGTATCAATTTTAAGTAAAAAAACTCAAGGATATCTCATTCATCAGTCAAAGATTTAAAGGTACTGCTATAAATTTAAAAAATTATCAATTTGGAGGGTGGTGACTCGTGGGTCGCTTGATATTCTATATTCACTTAAAGATGTCGGAACTCAGGAGTCAGAACTTTTGTATTGTGAATCCTGGGATTAACTGTTGATCTCCATCTTCAGAAGATTTACAGATTAGTTTAATCCTCATTGATGTCCCGTGATAGTCATTCCCTGTATTGAGGGATCAAGCATTGGCCATAAACAATATGTTTATTCAAAACTTTAATGCTTTTTTTCCAATGATGACAATATACTAAGAATGATAATACATTTTTTAAAAATGGCATTTTAACATCTAGATTTTGCACGGCCGATTTGTCTGCCATCTAGCGACGAATGGACGAAAGATCCCGAAACTGAATGCTACAGCTTGGGCTGGGATTCTAAGGTAATATATACTTTACTAGGCTTTTAGGGTGCTTCGCGCCCATCTTCTATTTAAATTGTGAACATGTTCTTTTTGTTTACATTTTAAAACAAAGAAGAAAAAAATTTTGCGGATTTTTAAAAAAAAATTCGCGGATTTTCAAGAATTTAAATTTTTTTATAAAATTGAAAACCTTTAAAACACATTTTTTTTAATTTTTATCATTTATAAACCTTCCCTGTGGTTACGTGATGTCCCACAAAAAAATGTGGGCCCGATCGGTTCAGCCGTTTTGACGTTTATTGGATACAAACAAACAAACAAACACCCAAACAGACAGACAAGCCAAATTTATATATAGATACGGTGAGAACCAGAAAACTCTTGAAAAGAAAGAGGACTTGAAGAGTTGAGATTCAAGATAAAACTTTTAAAAGTCCAATGAGCACGAGATAAAGCAATTGTACAATATAAATAGACCCATTTAACTAAGTATAGTTAAACCCTAAATAAGCCATCATCGAAACAATTCATCAAATGTCGTATTCTTCACTTTCTGATAATGGAATGTGGCAAATATTTAGTTTTTTAATTAAATAATTATATGGAGCTCTTGAAAACTGTTCCTGCAAATTCATGGCTATTTATTTATTTTCGCAAATACTAATATTTACATAAAAAAGTATAAAACCCATTAAAAAATTGTCAAGACGACATTTTATAAATTATTTCGATGAATAGCTCATCAAGAAGTGTTTGCTTTGTAACAACATCAAATATTCATCATCCTATTCCAATGTTTTCTGGTTATATCTGATTTTATCTGGTTATATCTGGTTATATCTGGTTATATCTGATTATATCTGGTTATATCTGATTTTATCTGGTTATATCTGGTTATATCTGGTTATATCTGGTTATTTCTGCTTATATGTGATTATGTCTGATTATATTTGGTGATATTGGTTATTTCTGGTTATATCTTTTTATATCTGGTTATATCTAATTATAGCTGGTTATATCTTGTCATATTTGTATAATATTCTTGTATCTGTCTAATATTCTTGAATCTGTCCAATATGCTTGTATCTGTCTAATATTCTTGTATCTGTCTAATATTTTTGAATCTGTCTAATATTCTTGAATCTGTCTAATATTCTTGAATATTCTTGAATCTGTCTAATATTCTTGAATCTGTCTAATATTCTTGTATCTGTCTAATATTTTTGAATCTGTCTAATATTCTTGAATCAGTCTAATATTCAAGTATCTGTCCAATATTCTTGTATCTGTCTAATATTTTTGAATCTGTCTAATATTCTTGAATCTGTTCAATATTCTTGAATCTGTCTAATATTCTTAAATCTGTCTAATATTTTTGAATCTGTCTAATATTCTTGAATCTGTCTAATATTCTTGAATCTGTCAATATTCTTGAATCTGTCCAATATTCTTGTATCTGTCTAATATTCTTGAATCTGTCCAATATTCTTGAATCTGTCTAATATTCTTGTATCTGTCCAATATTCTTGTATCTGTCCAATATTCTTGAATCTGTCTAATATTCTTGAATCTGTCTAATATTCTTGAATCTGTCCAATATTCTTGTATCTGTAAAGGATGATATCATGCGACCTGTAGATCTAACTAGAGTTGGATTGGAGAAATGTGAAGACCATTCAGAGGTAAATTATAGATATTTACAGGGTTACTCCCAAACCATTCAGAGGTAAATTATAGACTTACAGCCTACAGGGTTACTCACAAACCATTCAGAGGTAAATTATAGACATTTACAGGGTTATTTACAAACCATTCAGAGGTAAATTATAGATATTTACAGGGTTACTCACAAATAATGAGACTTTTCATGACGACCTGAATTCTTTAAAACCTATCAGGGGACAAGATTTATGTAGCATGGAGAAAAGGAAGGAATTTAAGAAAGATATCTTTTCAGACAAGAAAACGAAAATGTCATTTTTAATCTGATATTATCTTTGTGGATCCGTATAGCGCTATGAATTGAGGTTGACTGGAATTAGTTAAAACTCCATTGAAAAGATATGAGTATACCTTCAGGTTAAAACGTACAAAGTTATAGAACAAATAAATAAAATCCTAAAACAAACATTTTAGAAGTAAGAAGATTTTTTCACCACACTTATATTAAACTAATGTGTTGGAGGACTTTGTTCATCTGATGCAGGTAGGTTCAAGATTTTATAGATTTCTCCAGGAGAATATCTTTTCCCGTATTTTCTCCTATCATTTCAAGGGTTCCTAGTTTGTATTTAAGGAGAAATTCCAGCCTCTTTTCCTTAGGTTAGCGTGAACAGCCTGTGTACTGAAAGCTCAGATGAATGTCAGGGAGATATTGTAGCAGGGGCTGGACTTGTTTGTCAGGTAAAAAAAAACCTTTTTTCTGATATGAAAAAATTCTTTGATTTAAAAACTTTATGAGTAAAATTTGTAAATTTTGTAAATTTTTTAACAAATAACCAAGTTTTTTAGTTTGATCTTAATACTTTTTGTTTGTTTAGTCTGGAGGGGAGTGGCACCTAGTAGGCGTGTCTAGCTGGAGGAGAGGGTGTGGCAAGGTTGGGGGTAGACCTCGTCTTTATGATAAAGTCAGCATCACTACAGAATGGGCGGCCAGAGTCATTTCGGAGGTGCGTAAGAAAAAAAATTATATATTTTAGAAGTACATTTATTGCTTCTAGTTGTAAATACATGGTAATCGGTAAATAACGAGTGTATAAAAGGAGAGGAAGTTAAGCAGGTCTTCTCTGGTTTCAGGATCCGACTCTACTTAATTGCGCTTTTCAGGTTTTCATAATCCTCTTTTGGGGATTTCATCCTCTACAGAGAGTCGAGACTGATACTTATCTCCTAGTAAGTGTTTACGGAAAAGGAGTAGAAAGAGTTCTGGTGATGATAGATCATTATTAACAATTGGGTGTTTGTGAATTTCTGATCTGCCCCCTCCCCACGTCATGATCAACCTTGTGGAAGGCTGGCCAGTGGCCATTCAAAGAGATCTGTTGTAGTGAAGGCTAGGCGGCATAGATTCAACCTGTAGAGAACTGGCGTCCAGAATATCTACGAGTAGGTTAAAGATAGTAGCTGAGTTGCTTGATAGCTCCAGAAGTAGCTGTTTAGCTGATTAGCTCTGGGAGTAGCTGTGTAGCTGATTACCTTCTGAAGGGTTGAAGTGTTTAGCTTATTAGCTCCAGGAGTAGCTGAGGTTTAGCTTATTTGCCCCAGTAGTAGCAGAGGCTTAGCTTATAAGCTCCACAAGTAGCTAAGGTTTAGCTTGTTAGCTCCACGAGTAGCTGAGGTTTAGCTTATTTGCCCCAGTAGTAGCAGAGGCTTAGCTTATAAGCTCCACAAGTAGCTAAGGTTTAGCTTATTAGCTCCACGAGTAGCTGAGGTTTAGCTTATTAGCTCCAGGAGTAGCTGAGGTTTAGCTTAGTAGCTCCAGGAATAGCTGGTAGGATGAAAAAATAGTGAATTCGTGGATAAGAAGTTTAAGCTTGAGATTGTCATATCCTCGTCCAATTCTTGAGCTGGTTCTGACCAGGAGGCTGTGTTTTCTGCCATGGTTCGTTTGTCGTCTGGGGTCACCACTTTAGAAGTACACTTATTGCTTCTAGTGGTAAATACATGATAAATAACGAATGTATTAGAGGTTGAGTAGGTCTTCTCTAGTTCCAGGATCCGAGTCTACTGATTTGCGGATTTCATAATCATCTTTCATATCCTCTACAATATCTACAAAATCATGTTTGATATTACTTGATTTCTATATCCTTCAATGAGTTTGAAAGTAAAGCTGGTGTCCCAAAACATTAAGTGGCGAATTTTATATCATATTTGATTAACGCGGCATTTTGTTTGAAGTATTTCAACGGAAATTTTATCCTTTGGGGATTTAAAAAATGTGGTCTGCTGATTTTAAACCTTTAAAATCAAATAAATTTTACATCAAAATTTTTACTTTTTTATACACTTTTTGCTATTCATAAATTCTCTAAATTGTCCAGTGTTATAAGAACATCTCGTATAAATGTTTTTATCTTGTAGATTGAAGAGGGAGGGTCGCCGCCGATAAACTCTCGAGTGCCCAGAAGAAGATTGGGCTGAACATTGAATATTCCTTAGAAAAATACTTTCTTAAAATTGTTTTCTCAAAAAAATGAAAAATCGAGAATTCCTTAAACTAGGCAAGTTTAAACGTTTACAACAATAATCTTCTAATCAAAGTTGTCTACAAATTTATAATTTGATTGTTTTGGCTTTCTTCGCAAAGACGACATTTGGAACAACCGACTAAACATCTGAACACTGAGCAGCCATGATAATTCCATCTTAAGACAATTACATATTTTTCTCCATTATTTTTGCCATTCCTTTTATGAAAATTAGTTGTTTTTTAATATAATTTCGTCCTAAATTGTGCAATATAATATACGAAAGCTGTAGAAATCTCTAGTCTTGTGTACTGTATATTTATTATAAAATTATTTATTTTTCTTTCTTTTTCTTTTTTATATTCTTCTTTCTCTTTTTTGTTTTGTTTTAATTTTATCATTTTTTTCTTTTAAACCATTTCAAGTATATAGATTTGTTAACAGATTTTCGGTTAAAAGCAAAAATGTTAAGTTTCTTCTCAATTTTAAAATGTTCGTTTTCTGTGATATTCTATATTTTCTATTAATAAATTGATCATCTTTTCGTGTGTTTTTTTAGAGCGAGGCTATGAAGGAACAAAAGTGCACTTTTTCATTTTGCAATAACAATTTACATTCATTTTATGTAAAAACATCTTTGTGCTGCTATTTTTTGTAATATATTTTTGTAAATAAATGATTCCATAAATCCGATATTTTCAAGTAAATTTTATTAAAGACTATTATGATATTTCATATCGAAAGAATATAAATTCAAATAGATAGCACATTTATAGTGCTTTTATATGTGCATAGAAATTTTATAGATAAAACCCATCATGATTTCAATATTTTCAAACTTCGATCCTGTTTTTAGATTTTTGGGTCGTCTTTTCAGTCTCATCCTTTGTGGCAATCCTGCATGTAAAATCAGCCTAGAAACAAATAAACAGTACGAAACTAAACGTATTTCTTACATAAAAGTACACAGTGCGGGAAGAGCGGGTAAAACTCCGTGGCGAAAAACCCCAGTCTTTTATTCTTGACTGTATATACACTATATATACAGCGTAGTAGATTGTAGAGTTGTATCTCCTGACTTTCTGACTTTTACAAAATAGAAACGTGTTAGGTCGTGAAACACGTTTTTGCAACAATAAAACAATTAAACTGTCTAGATTTCCAAGATTTCGTTAAAAAAAGACAATTTTACGAAAGGAATAGTTTTTAAAAACAATGGTAAAAAATTTTAATGACAAAACTGACGTGAAAATCTTTTTTTATATTATTCAAAGAAAACTCATGTTACACTCTAAAACCTGTAAAAAAAAATAAAAAAACATCTATTTCTTAAATTTAAAAAAATTCTGTCTATTTTATTACAAATCACATATAAAAACTATAGATTATACTTATATATAAAATTAATATAAAATCTAAATTGCATGAATATAAAAAACACGTGAATGTTTATAATCTATTCCTAAAACTTCATATAAAAACATTTTTTTTTGGAGGGATATCTATTACAGCAAAAATATATTTTCTTGGCTTATAGTTAGGAAATGTCAACGAAGCAAAAACTGATTTTTTTTTCTTTTTCAAACCTTTTGGTTTGGATTTCTTATATTTTGTAGCGCCTGTATTACATTACGAATACATAAAGACAGACAAGCAAAGTATTTTTTAAAGGTCAAAGTAAACTTGCATTAACAGAAACATTTTCTTTCTGAATTAGGGTTTCCAGCGAAAGAAAACTTTTTCGAAATTTTACATTTTTTCCTATTTTTATTGAGGGTTTCCGCAAATTTTTAAGGCGTTTCCGTTTTTCAAAAAAAAACTTAACTTTCAATTTGGTTGTACGGTGTTTCGGCAAATTTTCGAGTTTTTCAGTTTTTCATAAAAACGTTGACCTTAATTTGTTTAATTTTTAATTTTCATTTTATGTTCGTAAACTATAAAATTCTTGTTCTTAAACGTAACCTTTCTCTTCATAAACGAAAATTTAACGTTCAGAAAGAAAATGTTTCTGTTAATGCAAGTTTATTTTGACCTTTGAAAAGAAAAATACTTTTCTTGTCTGTCTTATATGTTTGTTTATGTGTTTTTGTACTCAATAAGCGGCTGAACCAATCAGGTGCAAATTTTTTTGGAACCTCATGACCCCAGGGAAAGTTTAAGGATGTAAAATTTCGAAAAATCTTGAAAAATTGTTTTTCAAATCCGCGAACTTTTTTGGTTTTAGTTTTATATTGTACAAAAAGAAGATACTCGCAGATAGAGCCATGAATCAAAAGTAAAGGACCCTAAAAGCCTAGTTTTAAAAAAAGTTACTTTCATAGATTTAGATTGGTGTATACAATCAACGTTTATCTATATAAATACTTTGCTTGTCTGTTTGTCTGTCTGTCTGTATCCGTTAATTGTCAAAACGGCTGAACTAATCGGGCCCAAATTTTGTATGGGACTTCNTAAAAAAAACACGATTTTTTTTATAAAATCCGCGAACTTTTTGTTTGTTTTTATTTTACAAAGAGAAAATGTTCAGAATTGAAATGGAAAATGGAGCGAAGCGCTCTAAAATCCTAGCCCTAGGATAAAATAATTGTTGAATTGAAGCCCTTTTTATTCATATACACATGTTATTTTTCAGAGACTGATGCAGCTTTACCACTTTATTCTGGAGAAATAAAATCAATTAAGTTCAAAAATGGCCAAAAAATCACGTTTTTTCCGACGGCACCGGAAAAAATGGTCAAAAATAAAAAATATTTTAGATTTTTCTTAGTTTCATATATATCTATTCAAAAGAAAAAGTGCACCTCTGAACAATTTTTACAGGGCCGCCCTACCATGGGGGTCTCCAATAGTACTCCAATGATGATGATTTCTTACCAGACTACCAACACTATGCAAGAATATTTTTGAAAAAATTTATTTTCTAGATAAAATTATTTTGTTAAATCTGATCATGGATTATCAAAAATATGAAGATGTTGGAAAATTTGTTTTAGAATTGGACCAAGCGCCATATAAGACTCCTAAGGTTATAATGCAAGGGAAGTTATTTCAGAGGTGTAAGCATCATTTGTACATAAGGGTACTGTCTCTGGGCGGTAATGTAAACACAAGACGGATGTCGAAGTCTGACATTGGATCCATCATCCACCTTCCACATAAATAGTCAATGAAATATTCTGGTCATATGAAACTATTATGTGAATTATCAATATTATCAAAATTTAATGCTTTTAACCTTCTCTTAACTTTCCTTGCATTATAACCTTGACTCCAACCAACCTTTATCCCATTCATGAGTTCAGATAGTGGGCCCCCTATTCTAAATTTGGCGGGAATTCAAGTTAACCATCTACACATGGATGGTATAGGATGGAAGGGGAGGAAAAGGAGGATAGTAGGGATGGGAAATGAGCGCAAATAGAGCTCTAAGGATCGGGGGTTGGTTTTTTATTTTTGAATAAAAACATCTGATGGATGTTGTTGAGAAGGTGAAGAAAGTATGAGTTGGGGGATAGAAATTGAGGGGAAGGGGGAGGGAAATGATGGTTTAGAGGAGAATGAGGAAAAAGGTTTGGTTGTGGGTTATAAATGGAAGAGAAGGGGAAGAAAGGATGATGAGATAGAAGAAGGAGAAAAAATGGATTGCAAGTAAAGGATAAGGGCAGAAGGATGAGAAAGAATGGAGAGGGAGATAGGAGTAGAGGAGAAGGAGGAGAAAGGATGGGATGAGGGGTGGGAGTGGAGAAGACGAATGATAAAGGGTTGGAAGAAAAGGAGGAAAAGGATTGAGTGGGGACAGAATGGGAGTAGAAGAGGGAGGAAATAAGAGTAGAGGGAAGGCCGAGAAAGAATGCTAGTGGATAAAAGTAGAGGAGAAAGCTAGTGGATAAAAGTAGAGGAGAAAGAATGCTAGTGGATAAAAGTAGAGGAGAAAGGATGCTAGTGGATAAAAGTAGAGGAGAAAGGATGCTAGTGGATAAAAGTAGAGGAGAAAGAATGCTAGTGGATAAAAGTAGAGGAGAAAGGATGCCGGGATGACGATGACGGGGGAAATGGATTAATTGATAAAATTAATTTGCCTTGACAAAAACACAACATTTATACTTTTATGAAATCTGATTTTCATGAAAATGATCAAATTTCCCTCAAATTTCTGAAATGTTTACAAACCTATTACAAATATTTATTTGTTATCAAATATGGTAATTTGTTCTGATAGACATGATTACACTGTTTCAAGAAATTCTGGAAATATGATTCTTTAAAATATGTTTTTCTGCTTTAGAACATTTACGACTATTTTAACTGTATTTTTAATAATAAAACGCAACAGATTTCTTAATTTTAATTTTATTCTTATTTGGAATGTAAAAATGCACAGTTCTGAAATCCCACGAAAGCATCAAAATAAAATAACATCTTTGCTTAACAAATAAACAATGAAAATAATTTTTTTCTGAAAAAAAACACATATTATAGTTTTTCTTCAAAAGTTCAGCAAAGTAAAATTGAAGCATCCCTGTTAACTTGAAAGCCTATTTTAAAAAATTGCGGTCAAATTAATATTTAATTAAATCCTGCGGTTGGAAACAGGTTGGAAACAGGTTGGAAATGGTTTTTCTCTAAAGAGCCCTAAAGGGGGTTTTTATAAAACTAGCGTTAAGAATAATTTTTAATTCAATAGCAATTCCTGTGTGTTTGGAAAACCCTTACACCATATTTATTCAATTTTTATCACATTTTTTTTAAGAAACAATCATAATAAAAGCCTATTTTAAAAAATTGCGGTCAAATTAATATTTAATTAAATCCTGCGGTTGGAAACAGGTTGGAAATGGTGTTTCTCTAAAGAGCCCTAAAGGGGTTTTTTATAAAACTAGCGTTAAGAATAATTTTTAATTCAATAGCAATTCCTGTGTGTTTGGTAAACCCTTACACCATATTTATTCAATTTTTTATGAAACAATCATAATTTCTGAAAAAAACGCAGAAAAGGATGATAAAAGAAATGAAATAATAAAAGTTAGCTCTGAGCTGGGAACTTTTGAATGGTGGATATCAGGATTAATGCTTGATCCACTCTTTTTCTTAATCTCCAGATTAATTAACCGATCGGGATTAAGGATATCACATTCTAAAGTTTTCAGCTCTGAAGAGTTACATAGCAAAATATTTTGAACTAAAACCTAAAGCTGGAGTTTGTGATAAAACCTTGATGTTCAAGATTATCCCCTCTGAAAAGAAGAAAACAAAAATTTTAAAAATTATCAATCTGCTTTTCAAAACCTATTTAAAGGAAAAAAATTCTATTTTTTATATCTTTTTCCCTTCTTTTTGTTTGATGCTTCTCAATAATCCTAAATTATGAAGGGAAATATAATAAACGTCAACCAACGCAGAAAAGGATGATAAAAGAAATGAAATAATAAAAGTTAGCTCTGAAGAGTTACATAGCAAAATATTTTGAAGGGGGTCAGAAGGAATTGCCAAAAATACAAAAATTGGAAAAATAAAATGGTTAGGCGATTCACCATTAAGTAACAGTATTATCTTGTTTTAAATTGTTGGCGAAATGTGTTTAAAACAAGGCAGATTAATTATGCGAGGACTAGTTGCATGAGATCCATGGATTTACATAATCTGCGATTAGTATTTTACAGAAACATAAGATAGACTATTGTTAAGGACTAGTGAGAGGATATTTAGAATATTCATTTCAATTTCGAATTTTTTAAAGCAGTTAAATAAACTTTATAAAATAAGTTAGGTGAATAAAAAACATCATTTGATTTGTAATTATAACGGAAAATCATCGTTTGTAAAGTGAAAGGAATAGAGTCTATGTGAAATGATCATTGGTCAATTATGAAACCAGCCTATTTCATAATTTGGTTTTCTTTTAATATTAATTTTAGATTTTCTATAAAATGATGTTCCAGGCCCAAAAGGTTAAATAGCAAAAATATGTGAAGTACACCTGCAGTATGGAAACAGTACAACAAAATGGCCGTTTTACACTTTTTTCTAGTAAATTCCACTCTAATATATATTCTATTTTCTTTGTATTTGAGTGTGAAGCTAAGGTGCAGGAAAATCTGATTAAAAAAGCTCTCTCTTTCAAACTTTTATTTAAACAAAAATGGTAGAGAATAGCGTAAAATCCATACATGTAGAAATAATAAGAAAATACACAAATATTCACAAAATGCTTCTCGCATTTTACTCTCTATTTTATGGAAGATTTGAATTTGAATTTATTGGAATCATTAAAAAATCATTAAACTAATAAAATGGAATTTTCTATTTACGATACATGATATAAATACAAAAAAAGCTGCAAATTCAAAAATCCACAAATATAGGAAATTGTAAATTTCCAGATGACTATATACTAAGATATATCTCCATTATTGCTGCTACATATATAAAGTAGTAATCTCTGTTTGTATATATATCCGAGAAAAACTCAATAACCCTTTGACCGATATGCCTCCAATTTTTAATGGAGAACTTGGTAGAACCACGGAAAGTTCTTGGTTTGGTATTTTAGGCAAAGGTGGGTAGCAAAGCAAATATAAAATAACACCGTTTTGTATAGTAAATGGCACTTCATAAATAACATATTTATTAAAGTTGTGTTGGTTTGGTAGTCAAATCAAGCAAGATATTGTCACTTTATCAATTTTGTAATCATATTGTATGGATTGTATGTGTACTTTTAATTTCTAATAATGTTAAGAAGTAAATATTTTTAATTCATAAATTTTTGCTTTTTTAGAGATCAAAGACCCTTTCTTGTTAAAGATAAAAGGAATGTTTTTATTAATGCGATAAGACATTAATATGATATGAAATGTTAAGATTTATCAGTATGGAAATTTCCAATCCCCCCCTCCCCAATTCTTTCTTTTCTCTTGTTGGGACCTTTAAATTTTAGATCATCAAAACTGACCATAATCAACCCCCCTCCCTTACACATGTGCAGAACACAGTGTATGGGCGGGGCAGTAGGGGGAGGGGCCCAGGGAAGGGGGTGGGGGTAACCTGACCGCTGTAATCACCCCCCGGTCAACCTAAGAGGCCTGGTTACATTAGTTGCGTATAAATATCGGGTCCTAGGGACCCTTTATCAGTATTCTTGGAATCCTCATGGATCAGGTATCTCCTTCTGCACCCTGCAGGCCTCTTCTTCTTCATTTAGTTGGTTTGTATAATAGTCGTTTGGTGATTGTGGTATGGTGAATGTCACTTGGTGTTGGAATCACCGGGTGTCATTCATCTCACCACGATCACGTTTTATCTCAAGTCGTATATCTTCATCATTTTCGATGTATTCCATTGGGTAGCATAGTTCAGATATCTGTCACCAGGTGGAATTCATCGCTAATGGTGCTATGTCATCTTCTTCTGGTTCTTCTACGAGGGTTCTATAGCTCTACTGGCGGGATACCATCTCATGGTTCTGCCATACGGGAGGGTGTTGGGTGGGGTGGGGGGGGAGTATACCATAACGAGGTTTTACTTAGGGATACTATTACCAAGCTGTGATCTCTGCTGATCTGTTTCTGGGTGATTTGAATGCTGTTCTGAAAACCTGTGTCCATATCTAGGAACTAAGGCTGTGCTCTGTTATATTTTAGTCATATCACAGCTATAGTTACCTGTATAAAGGATGCTGTTTCTTCCCTACAACAACATCTCTCAACATTATTCTTCTGTACAAGCTGTTTCCTTAATAGCATTGTTATATTAATTGTCCTAGCATTGTTATATTAATTGTCCTATCTAAGCTGTTTCCTCAACAGCATTGTAATATTGTTCTATCTAAGCTGTTTCCTCAACAGCAATGTTATTTAAATTGTTATTCTGTTTAAGCTGTTTCCTCAACAGCATTGTTTTTAATTGTAGTTCTGTTTAAGCTGTTTCCTCAACAGCATTGTTTTTAATTGTAGTTCTGTTTAAGCTGTTTCCTCAACAGCATTGTTTTTTAATTGTAGTTCTGTTTAAGCTGTTGGTGACTAAGCGTTGTTGATGAAATCTACCATCACAGCCTGTAGTTACCTAACGCTTGGACACATTTATCATCATATCATTCTGCTCTAGCTAAACCAGACTTTTATATTGGCATGTCTAGTTTGCTTGTGTTGCCATAGTCAGCTTATATATATTGTTGACTAGAGCAGACACTTGCTGACTATGTATGCTCATAATCATCTTTAGTATGTTATGCAATCATCATCAGTACATAAAAATGTACCTGTTTGTTATTACAATGGTAACCATGTTGTGAACTGTGTACTATATTTCATATCACAGCTATAGTTACCTTTTATAATGGCATCCAATCCCTTCAGTTCCTGACAGCTTCAAACTAACTAAGACTATATGTTTTGCTTGTGCTGACTAGTTATTGTATTACTAATGACTAGAGCAGACACTCGCTGAATATGTAGTCTCCAATCACAAAGGAATATCCAGAAGCACCATATGTAGTCTCCAATTACAAAGGAATATCCAGAAGCACCACCACCTGGCATCTACATTCAGAACACTAACCGGGTATTTGATTGAGTTGAGTAGTCCTCAGTGAACATATATTAATAGTTCACTGGGTTTACTCGGCCATACCTTAACCCAGATTATCATCATCTACATGTACAGCAATACAACCATCTTCAAGATCAGCAATCTGCAAGTACAGCAATAGAACCCTCTTCAAGTACAGCAATTGAACTATATGCAAGTACAGCAATAGAACCCTCATCCAGTACAGCAATTAAACCATCTGCAAGTGCAGCAATAAAATTATCTTGATATAAAGCAATTAAATTTAGATCAAAACTTTAAATTGATACAATGTGTAATTATAAATAAAAATAAATCTTTAAACAAATAGTTATTACTTGTTCTTATTTAGTAAGTTTAGTATTTATTGATTGGCCTTTTGATAACTATTTTCTCTAATTTGAGATTTTTATAACTTTTCATAATTGTATATTTTACATCAAGAGATGGGATAGTTTAATAATGTTCACATTTAATTCTTTTTTAAAGATTTGGCATCTGCTTATATAATTCTATTGTGTTCTATGTCTAATCTATTCTTTTTTGTGCTATATTTCTCATCATTTCTTCTTAAACGTCTTATATTTTGCCGTTTTGAACAAGTTCTGTTTGCCTTCTGTTTTCTGCAGTAAATTATAGTGTCTATTGGTATGACATTTCTGTCCTCATATACTGTCTCTGTTTTCGTGGTATTTACTCAAACTGCAGTTTTGTCCTCTGTTTTTGGTGTTTTCCGGTGATCGAAGTGTCTGTTTTGTCAAGTATTTTATATTGCCTTCTGTTTAGTCCTCAATGCTTCTGTTTAGTCATCAATGCTTCTGTTTAATCCTCACTGCTTCTGTTTTGACCTCAATGCTTCTGTTTAGTCATCAATGCTTCTGTTTAATCCTCACTGCTTCTGTTTAGTCATCAATGCTTCAGTTTAGTCCTTAATTCTTCTGTCTAGTCCTCAATGCTTCTGTTTAGTCCTGTCCCCCTCAAATAATTTCTTTAATAATAATCAATACACTGACCAGTATGCAGTTTAGCGAAGAGTTAACTTAGAAGTGATTTCTTTTTTGTTCTCTGTTTCTGATTTTTGTTCTCTGTTTCTGATTTTTGTCTCCTTGTTTCTAAAGTAAATTAACATTATAGTATACTTTTTCACATTTGCCCAACAAATTCTTTCGATGTATTCGTTATTAAGGGTTTCACTGTATAAAGACAGTATATTTATGCATGAGTAAGTTGCCGAAAATATAATGTTTTATTGCTTTGAACCCAGACACCGGATATAATCATTTTCCCTGGGGCCTTGAAAAACGTGCGGCTTTTCTTAACTTACGTAAACATAATATTTACCTAACATGAAGTACACAAGGAGAAACATAATATTTACCTAACATGAAGTACACAAGGAGAAACATAATATTTACCTAACATGAAGTACACAAGTACACAAGGAGAAATCTAATCTTTTAAGAAAAACATGTTGACAATAATTTTTCTCACAAAGGATTATAGGGCAGGGCAACTAATTCTGTACGACAAGACCCAAAAAAGGTTTGGCAAAGACAGATGACATGTTGCAAATCAAATAGGTTTAATGGTACAGGGTTACACAAAAAGCATGAGACTTCGGAGACGACTGTGCAGAATTTAAAATGTTCGTTTACTTATATTCCCGGCAACCGTAAACTTGTTTCTTTTATTGCCAAATCATTAAGCTTTAGGATCGACATATTTCACAAGGTTTAGGCCGTATTTACACTGTAGCTTAAAATAAGAATGTTAATAAATAAAATTGGGGGCGTGCACACTGCGTAATTGCTGTGTTTCATGCCAGACAAGTTCAGATCATAATTCAAGTCCCTATATATATTAGACTAGATTGCTTGCATGCAAGCTGAATTTGGATAAATTGCATTACCCTCTAGTAAAGATTTGTTATACCCAATGCAATTTTGATTTGTATAGCTAGTACAGATCTAATTTTACTTTCAGCGGAAAACCTCCGGTATGGTGAAGACGACATTATAAATACCTAAATTTATCTAAGCACGAGTATGTTAGTCGTCCTTCAATTCCAGAGTTTTATGAGTCGTCCCAATGTACCCAAATTTGCATTTGATTTAAAAATCAATTTATAAGATTAAAATTTCGTTAGAATATTAAAAATCAAATCAGGTATAATTATCTAACGAAAGTTAAGTTCTTTTTTCTAATAATTTAAAGCTTAAAAATTTATATCTTTAAAATTGATTCACTAGATTTGCCCCTCCTCCTTCTGAATAGTTTTGTATACGTGCCTGTCAAGCATTCGTTTTTACTTTTTATTTGTTTTGAAACATAAATCTTGTTGTGTATATTTTCACATAAATCTTGTGTATACTTTCACATAAATCTTATGTATACTTTCACATAAATCTTGTTTATACTGTCACATAAACCTTGTGTATACTTTCACATAAATCTTGTGTATACTTTCACAGAAATATTGTTAAGTTGTGTATACTTTCACATAAATCTTGTGTATACTTTCACATAAATCTTGTGTATACTTTCACATAAAAATTATGAATTTCTACTCAAATCTCGGATTTCTTGATGAAAGAATGGTTCAGTAGTCTCTTTTTAACCTTTTTCTAAATTTTGGATTAATACAGTGAGAACTAGAAAACTGTGGAATAGGGAGACGACCTTTAGATTCATGCTAATATTTAAAAAACAAAGTTTTTAAAACATCCAATACACCTAATTATAGATTTCATGTCGTCTTCCTATTCCAGATGTCTGGTTTTCACTGTAGCTTACATGACAGTAGGGTAGGTATAGGCTATAATGACTTTTGATTTTTTTTATCCATTTTATGACATTTCGTGCCGAAACTGTTCAGGCAAAAATACGCAAAAACTGAAAATTATGCAGAATTAAGAGCCGACATGACTAATGTCTTTGATTTCCTAGAATTCATAAATGACATTAAGTACATAAAAAAAAATTAAAGTCTAATATCTATTTTGAATAAACTGAACAAATTTCCTAATATCTCCGTCAATTTGGTAAAAATTGACACACCACATTATGGAAATCCCCGGACTGGTAGTTTTTGTATTAGATTTCTTAACTGTGAAACTACAAAATTATGTTAAAGAAATAATCCCGCATGGAACGAAGACGATATAGAAGTCGTCCTTTAATTCCCATGTTAATTGAGACACCCTATATAATCTTTACATTGTATTATTTACGTTGCACGGGGAAGCAGTGAACCTAAATTTGATCCGTCCTAGAGTACAGAAAAGACAATCTCGAGGAGAATAAGCCCTGCATAAACCCTTTAAGAAGAAACGAGGAGTGATTTAATCCTTTCAAAATATAACCCTTGCTGAAGGGACTGTAGACGTAATTTCAAGTAACTCTCCATTTAAAAAGTGCCATACCCGATTATATCTTTATCTGTTCAGTAATGGAAAAATTATCGTATTTTTCCATCTTAAAAAGTGTTGAATTCTGTAAATTACTTTCTTTGTCTCTGTTGCCAAAAATGTGCAGGTAATTTTTAAATGAACCAACTAAGAAATTTTAAAATAAAAAACGAAGATATTCAATATTTTTATCACATAAAACACATTAAAGCTGAAACACAATTAAGGACCACATAAAAATATCTTTTATCTCCACTACTGATTGAATCCCTGCAGTCACAGAATAGTCTAAAGTCTTCCAAGTCAACGTGTTCAAATATTTTTTGTTAATTGATGCCCCTGGTCAAATATTTATGCCCTTGGTCAAATATTAAAGCCCCTAGTCAAATATTTATGCCTTTGGTCAAATATTAAAGCCCCTGGTCAAATATTAAAGCCCTTGATCAAATATTTATGCCCTTGATCAAATATCTATGCCCCTGGTCAAATATTGAAGCCCTTGGTCAAATATTTATGCCCCTGATCAAATATTTATACCCCTGGTCAAGTATTGAAGCCCCTGTCAAATATTTATGCCCCTGGTCAAATATTTATGCCCTTGGTCAAATATTAAAGCCCCTAGTCAAATATTTATGCCTTTGGTCAAATATTAAAGCCCCTGGTCAAATATTGGAGCCCCTACCCAATAATATTTATGCCCCTGGTCAAATATTTATGCCCTTGGTCAAATATTAAAGCCCCTAGTCAAATATTTATGCCTTTGGTCAAATATTAAAGCCCCTGGTCAAATATTAAAGCCCTTGATCAATAATGGAGCCCCTACCCAATAATATTTATGCCCTTGGTCAAATATTTATACCCTTGGTCAAATATTAAAGCCCCTGGTCAAATATTGGAGCCCCTACCCAATAATATTTATGCCCTTGGTCAAATATTTATACCCTTGGTCAAATATTAAAGCCCCTGGTCAAATATTGGAGCCCCTACCCAATAATATTTATGCCCCTGGTCAAATATTTATGCCCCTGGTGAAATAGCTTTCCCTCAGGGCTTTCAAACATTTTACAGGGCTTACGCAAGATAAATACGCTCAGTTACACAAGCTGCGCATTGGTATCTACCTTTTGCTGAACGCAGTACGAACAGTACACAAAAATAAACATCGTAAACATCAACTTGAAAATTTAGGATGAACTGCTCTTTAATTTTCCAATTTCTAAAAATTCAGCTGTTGACAAACTTTCAAAAATAGCAATTAATCAATTTTTGTAATTTTAAAAAATCTAAAAATCTTAAGAAACTATCGCGCCGGGCTGTGTTAGTACGGGTAATCAGCTCATTTTATCTCTCTAATTTTTAATTACCTCTTAAACAGAATTTGCGAACGCAAAAAATGTTTCTTCCCTGAAGCTATAAATTTATTAGGCAGGGTTGTAAAATTAACAAAATTAAAAGTGTTATCAGAATTTCTCTTTTTTATTTTTTATCTTGAATATCGACTTGTACTTATCTATTAAAAGAGAAGAAAAATTAAAATCATTTTGTCATCTTTGTTTAATTTAAGATCTAAAGTTGAGATAATAAAATTTTAAATTTTCATCTTTTTTCTTGTTTTGCACATAATTCAGATGTTGTCAAACATTTCGCGAAGGAAACTGCAAAATCAAAACATCGTAAAGAATCTTGTGAAAAATAAACATTATCCAGGACAACACATAGTTGTAACAAACATGTTGGATCATGAAAGGGACTGCCCATGAAATCTCAAGTTAAAGGGAGCTTTCGCAAAAAATGAAAGGGAGTATAGGCTTGATGCGATAAAAAAGCTCTTTTGATCGCTACTAATCTTACTTCTATCTGTTGCATCTATAAGGAGAAAATTGTTAAAAACGACTCACACCGAAGAACGCAACGTCTATACAAATTTGGAAAGATGCAACATTCAACTCGGATCGTAAACAAATCAATTTAATTCCAAACAAATCATTCAGATATTACAAACAGTAAGTCATCGATCATTTTTCGACGCATTCGTATATAGTTAATATTTCATAATATTTTTGATTTTGTTTTTTTTTAAATAATTTTCGCTGGCGTTGGATTTTCGAGCATTCCTGGAAAATATGAAAATGTCGTCTTCGTTATGAAAAATCCTCGAAACAGGAATAAATGTTTTTAAAAGTAACTCTCAGATCATGAAAAATACAAAATATTATGAAATATCAACTAAAATTTTATAAGCCGAGGGATAACATAAGCTAAAAAATATAAATTTGTTTTCTTCAAAAATCGATTTAAAAAAAATTATTTACTTCTTTTTAATTGAAAAAGAATCCGAATACTTGCCTCCAACACTTATTTTCTCATGTCTATTCTTTGCCACCTGATGATTTAAATTACTTGAGTAATTCAGACATAGGTTTATTAAAGTATATATAGATTAAAATACCAAAGGTCTACAAAATCAGGCTGTAAAGATTTAAGGATTAGAAAATAAGAGTTTGAAACAAGTATTCACTGTTCAATTCTTTGTGTCTGAAACTAACAAAAATCTAATTTATATTCATTATTAAAGGACACCCTATTGGCCATATAGTAAGCACATGAACATTATCTCTGTAGTATTTATTTATAGATTAAATATGTTCTTTATTTACTTAAATTCAGTCTACTCGGCGCCTAATACTTGCTCAACACAAATATTCAGATAGTTTTTTTTGTTTTTTAAAAAGTTTTTTCATTCAAAAGTACGCATGATGCATTTTAAATAATTTTAAACATTCAAAATAAAATTTTTTACTCTCTACAATATATGTTAAAAAATTAACTAATAAAAATGAAAAAAATGTTATTAAAAGAATTCTCATACTCCAAAACCTTCCGCCAATTTAGTCCAGCCGTTGGGCCAGCTAAAGGGAACATAAACCTAAATTAGCTTTATCATCAAAGAGAAGAGAATATATATTAGAGTGGAATTTACTAGAAAAAAGTGTAAAACGGCCATATTGTTGTACTGTTTCCATACTGCAGGTGTACTTCACATATTTGCGCTATATAACCTTTTGGGCCCTGGAACATCATTTTATAGAAAGTCTCAAATTAATATTAAAAGAAAACCAAATTATGAAATAGGCTGGTTTCATAATTGACCAATGATCATTTCACATAAACTCTATGCCTTTCACTTAACAAACGATGACTTTCCGTTTTAACTATAAATCAAATGATGGTTTTTATTCACCTAATTCATTTTATAAAGTTTATTTAACAGCTTTAAAAAATTCGAAATTGAAATGGATATTCTAGGGAACATACGGTATTAATGTACTCTACTGCATATAATTTGTGAACATTTACATGATTTTGTCAGTCCCTTTCAGGCTGAAAGGGACTGACAAAACTCATACCGAGGGATTTTCTAAATTCTACTCCAATATATATATTCTATTCTCTTTGTTTATTATAAAGCATTGAAAATTAAGTGGTCATTGAATTTCTATGTTTATAGGGAAACCCAGAGCCATCAACAGACAAAATTCCAGTTTCGTTAAGTTTAATCAGGGACTAAGGAATAGAAGGGAGATATCACTGACGCGGTTCGCCCTACCATATACACGCTTTGCAGACGGGTACTCCATTTTTATAAGAAATATTCAGAATAGGTTATAGTATACGCGGTAATTGTACATCAGGCAAATATTTCGTATTCAAATGAAGTACCCGTCTGAAAAACATGTATAATCATATGGTGGTAGGGCGAACCGCGTCAGTTATATCTCCCTTCTATTTCTTACTCCCTAAGTTTAATGTATTATGCATATACATGAAGATCTCCCTCTTTGTTGGTAACCCTGTGCTATAAAACTAGTTTCTTCTAGATGTCAAACAAAAATATCTACGCACTATATACGCATGTATAAATATGTTATATTACCGTTATACAACCTTGCTTCGGTACCCACAGACACACAAAACAATTTTTAAAATTGTTAGTAAAGAATCAAAAAAATTGAAAACAATTCGGATAAAATTGACAACTATAGGAATATGAACCAGTAACCCCCCAAAACGGTATTTTTACTTAGAAATATTAAAGTAAGTCTTTTTTCTTCTGAGGTTAAGTTTGATTATACTACAACCACAGACTACACTGACTGCTTATCTCCTTTCACAGGGTGGGCTACGTAGGCCTAAGTTGACCCGGCACGACATGCTAAGTTTTTACGATTGGTTTTTACAGTGCCAATTCACGGCCACTTGTTGAACATAATACCCATTCAGGGTTAAATTTTACAACTTTTAAAGAAATACTCCAATTTTAAACATGAAACATAACATTTATGAATTCAGTCTTTTTTTTTTGAAGATTTTGTGCTTCGTATCCAAAGGATCCTTAAATATCCCTGAATACAGATGTTTGCTGATTGGTCGTGTACAGTACTTGTACACAATAGAACATGCTGTGGAAAATATCGCATATTTTAGCTGATAATCGGTCTCTGTAACTCTCTTATCTCTGAGTAGAACTAAAACTGTGGAGTAGGAGGAGGAGAACATTTATACGTCAGTTATGATTTAAAAAAGTCCCATAAACATTAACCTCAGCAATTTAGCAATTTAAACAAACAAAAAAATATCAAATATACTTAATCTTAATTGTATGCTTTTAAAAACTAAAATATTTTCCGGATTTTATAAAGGAATTAAGTCTTTGCCACAAACTTGAATATTCTATTCCCTAATTCTTTGCAACCTGGCGGTGTAAACCTTTGATATTTCAAACTTAGATTGCATGATCTAGCTGAGTTCATAATAGAGGTACTAAAATATCAGAGTTTGTGGGAAACTCAATTCCTTCATTTATAGATTTTTTTCTATAAAAAATTATATCAACATTTTTTTAAGTCAAATTCACAACGAACTACAAAACAATTACCTTGCAGTAAAAAACTACAAAACTCTGAAACAGGATACGATTTTCATGGACTAACGTTTTGACTTTAAATAGATGCAATGAACATGAGACACTGTACACAGCTATTGTGCAGTGTATACAGGCCCATTTTATTTAAAATAAGTGAATAAGTCACAAGTAAAACTTTTTTGCTTTATAACAGCATAAATTACACTTTCATACTGCTTTAATGTCGTCTTCCTATTTAACAGTTTTCTATAGCAAGTTAAGCAGAAGAAATAGGTTAAGTTAGTCTATTACGTTTAAAATCCCTGCAGTTTCTTTTTCTCATAATTATGAAATTATATCAAATGAAATTAATACCGCATAACAACTTTGACAGAGTAAATGTATGGTATATAGTACTATAGTGCATCGTGCATGCTGATATGAAATATCACTTTTAACTGTGTGTCTTGAATTAAAACAAATCAATGCTATTTATTCATTAATTCTGAACATTGATCAAGTCAAGTAAATATCTAGCACAATTAATTGATAAAAACTTTTATTCTATACAGTGACGTAATCTTGGAGGTAATTACCCCTGAACTATTCAGGCCCTGAATAGCGAGTTGTTACTTTGTTTTTGTTTTTAAAAAAAGGTTGATTTTAAAATTGAATATCTTTTAAATTTGCGAGAAAATAATTTGAATGTGCAGATACTTCAGATATTTCCGATTTTAAGTCAAACGGACCAAAGGTTCGAAGGCTCTTCTAATCCACAAACACAAAGTTGCAACTAAAAAACTTTATTTCAAGCCTACAAAATACAGTTTTAGTAATAATATTATATTAGTATAAAATTGCTTGATGTTTAGCTAGGTAGCTTACTATATAGTTGGGTGTGTCTGGGGTAATTAAGAAGTGATTTGAGAGCAGAGAATGTGATCGGGTCATTATAAAGCATTTGGATGTTACTTCTGAAAATAACCCACTCCTGTATGGCGAGTCCACTAGCGCCTGATCCAATCAGGGTTCAGTCATGTGTTTGATGTCTATTCTGAACCATTCGCGGTAACACCCATCTTTCTATTTATCTCATTGTCCAATCAGAGTTATGAATCATTCAATCGGCGCTATCAGTAAATGGAAATATTTACTTCTACTGAAACTATGGTTAACCCCCGGTTGTTTAAGTAGAGTTGTTATTATAGTATTTAAGAATTCACTAGTTAAAACATGTTACTGTTCAATAAGTTTTCTTTTGTCTAGAACGGAGGGATACCAGAATATATTCTCTGGTTTTAGACTGATCTGAAACAAGGGTAAGGGTAGGGAAGACGACCTTACGCTGGATAATGTGAGAGGAAGATTAATGTGCAACAAATATGCAATATGAATGTTATCTTATTTTCATTTAAAGGGAGTGACCGGCTATGAAAGGTAGTTGAACTGAGTATGCAGTGTTGTGGAAAACTTCTTTCGGATTCATTTAAGACATATTAAACTTTTTAAAAATCGGTAGTCCTGAGTTTGAGCGCAAATTCGACGTTAAAAATTCCTACTTTGGGGGTGGATACGTTTTTAGAATTATTTAAAAAAAAATCAAAATCCCGATTTTAAACCTGTTTTTTTGTATGTATGATAATAAGAATACTATACTATTAACTAACCATCACTAAAAGATATTTTCTAAAAATCGAAAATTCATTTATGTCTTTTAGGAATCATAAGCAATAAATTTTCCATATCACCCAATATTGATTGTATATACTATTAAGTTTAGTTATGATTATTATAATTGCAATACATACCAAGTCCTACTTCGAGTTTAAACATAATTAATATTGATTGCAGCATTCCAAGAAAACCATAATTTAATTTCAAGACTTAGACTATAGTTAATAACAGTATTATACTTTTTACCATAACTAGACTTTAAAGGGAGTGACCGGCGATGTATGGTAGTTAAACTGAGAATATAGTATTAAATATTTTAGGGTTCATTTGAAACATATAAAACGTTTTAATGATGTATAATTACTGAGTTTTGGCGCAAAGTCGACGTTCAAAGTCTTCCATTTGGATGGTTATGCTTTGAGAATCGATTTTAAAATATTATTAAATAACGACGACAAAAAAAATTTGTCAATAAATCAAAAACAGAATCAATTATTTCGTTTTCATCATTATATTGAATTTCTTTTTCTTTCCGAATTTGTTCATTTACTTCTTCCAAAAAAAGTTCAGGAAATCTACAGAAAACGCTTGTGAATAATGAGACATTACAGAAACAAATAACTAATAAGATTACTTATTTTCGATGTAACAAAATTTTTAGTCGTCTTTATTTAAGAATTTTAAAAAATCGACTTAAAACGTAACTATCCAAATGGATGATATTGAACGTCGACTTTGCACTGAAACTAAGTAATTATACATCACTAAAACGTTTTATATATCTCAAATGAATCCTAAAAATTCCTCCACAATACTACATTCTCAGTTTAACTACCATACATTGCCGGTATAAGAAAGTTTAAAGAATAGAAAGTGTACTGCACCCTGCGGCCTGTGTACTCTTCTCTAAGTTTGCTGATTTCTATCCAACTATTTTCTACAAATAAAACAAATAATTGGTCAAAGATTCTTTATTGCACATCCAAACTAATGTCTTCGATTTGGAGAGTTAACATTATATGGAATCTATTAAAAATGGTTTGAAACTGAGAAACTTGGTTTTACAACGTTTAGGGAAAAAAAACTTAATGGATGGCAAAATTTCACAGCCTCTAGATAAAAACATTGCAGTACAGAGAAGTTTACTGTTCACTTTAAAGGACGTTTATGTACAATGTACATAGAAATAGTTTGAAATCCCCATGCGAGATTCATTTATTGATAAGTGGCATTTAAGGCCATAATACGCTGGGAGAAAACATTTTGAAATATTAGTAAAATAATTTATCAAGGTTTGGTATTAAAAGCAGTATAAAAATACAAATTCGTTGTAAAATCACCTTAAAAAAACATTTCCATTATAAAAATACAAATGTTCCACCTTCTACTTTAACTATATATGTACACTGTACAGTGTACATGACCTTTAAACCAAACTTTTACAAAACATAAACAGCATGATAAAACAACGAATAAAAACTAATGTACTGTACATGAACCAATTGATACAACTGAACTACGTACAGTACATGCTATGGTACAAATGACACTCTGTGCAAATGTAGATTAGTACAAAAATTGAAAATATAATGTTAAGGCGATACATAAACTTAAATACATTGCACAGAGAACTAAATTTTACAAAATATTGTCGGCATATAGCATAGTTAGTACTATAAAGTGTGTACAACACTGTACATGGGTAGATATATAACAGAATGGGGTCTATAGAAAATGCTGTATGAAATTTTAATAAAACTAAGAGCTCGTATGCCAAGAATCGGTCTCTTTTTAATTAATTTAACGAGATCTTCAAAGAAATCCGTCCTATCTGAGCTTTACAGTGCTGAGTCCGATCTAGTCAGTAATCAGGGTCAGCTGTTTGTTCAAACTCACGTGGACGGAATATCACGTGACGACAAAACCGGTTCCAGCGCAAGTTAACTGGATCCGCCCTGGTTCCAAATGTTCATCACGGATTTTCTTTGTCCCGTAGAACCCTGATTCCAGCCGCTGTTGTTCCACGATGACGCGCCGTTAGCGTTCCATCCGGAATTTGTCGTTCCAAACAATCTGCAAAATAGTTTTCATAATTAATTGAATTGTGACATTGTCTTTTGCCTAAAAATCAATAATGTTTTCAAGACTAGAAAAGAAAAAAGTATGAATGATCATTTTGTATAGTGCATTCATGCTGACATTTATATATTTCCTTATTTCATAACTTTTATTAACTATAACTAGTACAATTTTCAGTTAAACATCATTTTGCCTGAGCACTTTCAAAATTAAAATTAATTTTTGAACCAGAATTACAAGAATATTTTATTTATATCGAATATCAAAATAATGCCAATAATTTCTGAGTAATTTCTTGAATGATATAAATCCTTGAATTTTGATAGCACTGACAACCTGTTATCAAGATAAGAATTGAAAACTGAACCTTATTCTACACTTTTTAAATTGTTCCTAAGTTCAGTAGTCGGCCATATAATGTGGGCTTTCAAATATTTAAAATTGAGATATCAATAATGACAAATAAGCCTTTGTCAATTATTATCATAATTTAAAAAAAATCAAATTGCGACCACTGATTATCAGTTTTATGATAAAAACTGTAATGAAACGTGATTATAGTATTTAGAGTGATGATGTACGCTAATCCATTACTAATTGTACAGGCCAAGTACTCACTGCGAAAGCGTACTGCATATTTCATGTTTGTACTGTATGATTAGGTCATAATCTCCTTACATCCATTATCAGTATTCAACATGAAGTACACAAGGAGAAACATAATATTTACCTAACATGAAGTACACAAGGAGAAACATAATATTTACCTAACATGAAGTACACAAGGAGAAATCTTAACTTTTTAGAAAAACATGTTGACAATAATTTTTCTATTCCTTCGGAATAGTTTTGTATACGTGCCTGTCAAGCATTCGTTTTTACTTTTTATTTGTTTTGAAACATAAATCTTGTTGTGTATACTTCCACATAATTCTTGTGCATACTTTCACATAAATCTTGTTGTGTATACTTCCACATAATTCTTGTGTATACTTTCACATAAATCTTGTGTATACTTTCACATAAATCTTTTTGTATACTTTCACATAAATCTTTTGTATACTTTCACATAAATCTTGTGTATACTTTCACAGAAATCTTGTGTTTACTTTGCCATAAATCTTTCGTATACTTTCACACAAATCTTGAGTATACTTTTACTGAAATCTTGCATATACTTTCACATAAATCTTGTGTATACTTTCACAGAAATATTGTTAAGTTGTGTATACTTTCACATAAATCTTGTGTATACTTTAACAGAAATCTTGTGTATACTTTCACAGAAATCTTGTGTATACTTTCGCAGAAAAATTATGAATTTCTAATCAAATCTCGGATTTCTTGATGAAAGAATGGTTTAGTACTTAGTAGTCTCTTTTTCATTATTTTGGATTAATACAGGGAGAACTAAAAAAACTGTGGAATAGGGAGACGAGTACGACCTTTAGATTCATGCTAAGATTTTAAACAGTCCCACATACACAGCATATTTGCCAATTTTTACAAACCATTATTTCACTTAATAAGTGATTTAAAAAACAACTGCAGTTCTTAAAAACATCAAATACACCTAATTATTGCTTTCATGTCGTCTTCCTGTTCCAAATGTCTGGTTTTCACTGTAGCTTACATGATAGTAGGGTAGGTATAGGCCATAAATGACTGTTAATTTTTTAATCAATTTTATGACATTTCGCGCCGAAACTGTAAAGGCAAAAATACGCAAAAACTGAGAATTATTCAGAATTAAGAGCCGACATGACTATTGTCTTTGATTTGCCCCTGGTCAAATATTTATGCCCCTGATCAAATATTTATGCCCCTGATTAAATATTATAGCCCGTGGTCAAATATTTATGCCCCTGGTCAAATCTTTATGCCCCTGTTCAAATTTTTATGGCCCTGGTCAAATATTTATGCCCCTGATTAAATATTTATGCCCCTGTTCAAATAACATAACCAATAAATCTCATAATCCTTCATTCATAATCTATATTCCAGATCTGGCCAGAAACATTTATATTCCAGATCTGGCCAGAAACATTTGGCAAAATTTAGTTTCTTAGTATTTTACTTAATTAAGTTCAATTCAGATGTTTCAAGGAAAGGTCTCATTTCATTTTTAGTTTTGAAAACTTAAACTTATAAAAGATGATCTTGAGTATTGGGGGAAGAAAACTTAAATATCTAAAAATGAAAAGAAGCTTTAAAAAGAAATATTTAAAGAAAAATAAATGAATGAATAGGTTTCTTTGTAATTCAGAAAAATTTGAGAAGCAGCTGTATGCTATATATAATATATATACACACTATCACTTTATACTTCGCTATAAATACATAATATTTATCACTATATACATTACAATACTAGTATTGGTATATTAGTATATTATAATATACATAGTTACAAGACTGTCCGAGCAGAAAAGAAAGGATATATATATCTTTATATTTGCTTTGTATTTTTGGATCCAATAAACGTCGCAACGGGACTTGAGGAAACTAGGACTTTTATTCTTTCATTTTTTAGAATTTTTTTCCTTTTTCATCCCTAGATGAATTGTTGGACAATGTACATGTACATGTACTTGCATGTACCGCATGTACTACATGTAATCTATGAATTCCTACCTGTGTATAGTCTCCACCTCCTCCATGAGTCCCTTGATCTTGTCGATCACGTTCATCCTGTACGAGTCGTCAACATCTAGAATAAATATTTGTTCTGCCCCGGGGTCCTTTAAAAATTCTTTAACCTAAAAAGAGGTAAAAATTCTGTAATCAGTAGATGTGGTTTAATTCATTTTTAGACGTTTCCAATTAACAAGTTTTATACATCGTTAAAATTTAGTTTCAAAATAGCTCAACTCCCCTCACACCTCCCACCCCCACACTCTTTCTCTTTTAAACAATA
>NW_019396517.1:116870-118821 GCF_000591075.1 Eurytemora carolleeae
CCCCCTTTCCCCTCCCCTCTACAGGGCTTGAGGCTACTATACCTAATTTTGGGACCAATAATGATATTTTGTTTATCATAAACTTCAAATTTTTCTTCTTCTTTATATGTCTCTCGTTTGTTTTGCATTTAAATGATTAAATGCTATTGTTTTTTGTAATTATTTTGATGTTATTAAATGCTTGAAAAACTTTTTACATTGAATAAAATTAAATTTCAAATATAACAAGCATTCAAGCCCTAACACCCTTTGTCCAAGGGAGGGGAGGGGCTTGATTTTTTTTCTTTAAAGGGGGCTCACCACCTTTTGGGGCCCAAAAACATGGCAAAACCAAAGATATCAACTAACTATTGCAAGGGAGGTAAGCCCCATAGCCCCCCCCCCCCCAGTGAGTACACCTCTATGCATATAAAAATGTCTCCTCAAAATATATAGATAGAAGTCTTCTTACCATAAGCTTTAAATGAATAATCTGGAAGCAATTTAAAATTCATAAATATACTTTTCAAAAACTACTATTATTTATAAACCCTATCTTACCTGGGCTAAAAGAAACCTTTCTCCCCCTCGCTTCTCCCTCAGGCACAGGGGTTATACTAAACATTGTTATCACAGATATACATCCAACCCTTGAACAGCGTTATGGCTAGGACAGGCTCTGTATGTGTCTATATGCTGAACTAACTAAGTATGGGAACATACTGTGAAAACCAGCTGAAATGTCTTCTTCTATTCTATATTTAAACTCAACCATTCATAAATATGAACTTTAAACTATTTGTTTAGTACGGACAAGGTGGACGTCTTGAATGAAGGCCCTGGCTTGGTGTTAGTTTCTATGAAACTGAAGGGAACTCGACGGCATGTCACAGCAGAGTGCAAACCGGGAACGGATAACAAGACTGAGTTTGGAAAATATTGCGACCCCTGCCGAGATTCCAAATATCGTTTCCGGACTCTAGCGTCGAACCAATACTACACAAACAGGGAACTAGAGAGTCCAAAGGAGAAGGGTCTTCTGTTTTGTTTACATTTTCTTCTGAACTCTGGTATTAGTTGAAATTTTAGAGTATAGCTACAAGCTGTATGGCGCCTAGGATAGGAACTCGCACAACAAACAATAAATGTCTAGATTTTTTAAAGTTTAACATTTTTAAATCATCATCTCTATTTTCAGTTTAGGGTTTTTATAATCTGTTCATGTCAACTCATTTTCTGTGCAAGTCCCTATTTTGTCTGTATCTAAAAATGTGTAAAAAATCAAACTTTATGATAAAAATAAATTATATCTAATGTACGAACATATATCTGTCTGTTATGTAAAGATAAACATGTAAGTGGTTTATTCACAATTTACAAAATATACGATTACTAAAGTGTACAAATCTCCTTCTCGGATTAACAGGGTGTTCCACAAAACATGATCAAGTTGGTGAATTATAGTTTCAAATATCTTCTTCCATTTCCTGTATTAGATATTAAACATTTTTTGCAGTTTATTTCATTAAAAAAAATCTGTTTCTCATATATATATCTTACTTTGGAATAAATTTTACTATAACATAACTGTCACATAGTTTTTTTATTATTCTCTTTGTTTGGTATCAACAAATGTCATAGTACATACATAAACTGAAAATATATGTACACTAGCTAAAGTAAAAGTAAAGTAAAAATAAAAGTACATGTAATAATTTCATTATATTACTTTATTACTATTATTTATCATTATTGTTTATATTTTTGTTGAATTATTATATTAATATTATATTACTATATTCTATCACTGTTCCAATTTGTTATTTCATCAATACTGTTTTTTTTTTAAATAAAGATATCTTATTTTTGTTGTTGTTGAATTATGACAAATTGCTATATTATTATTATTTAATTATTGTATGATTATTGAATTTTCTATATTATAATTATTTAATTACTATTAAATTAATCC
>NW_019396517.1:119220-121720 GCF_000591075.1 Eurytemora carolleeae
TTAAAAAGTTTACAAAAAATAAGCAAGTTGTTTCCCAGGGTTAGGTACAGCTAGCCCTAGTAAAATTAAGTACAAAGTACACTGAAGTACATTCTGTCTGTTTAGGCATATTTCCCAGGGTTAGATACAGCTAGCCCTAGTAAAATTAACTACAAAGTACACTGAAGTACATTCTGTCTGTTTAGAAATATTTCCTTGGATTAGGTACAGCTAGCCCTAGTAAAATTAAGTACAAAGTACAATGAAGTACATTCTGTCTGTTTAGACATATTTCCCAGGGTTAGGTACAGCTAGCCCTAGTAAAATTAAGTACAAAGTACACTGAAGTACATTCTGTCTGTTTAGGCATATTTCCCAGGGTTAGATACAGCTAGCCCTAGTAAAATTAACTACAAAGTACACTGAAGTACATTCTGTCTGTTTAGAAATATTTCCTTGGATTAGGTACAGCTAGCCCTAGTAAAATTAAGTACAAAGTACAATGAAGTACATTCTGTCTGTTTAGGCATATTTCCCAGGGTTAGGTACAGCTAGCTTAGAAAAATTAAGTACAAAGTACAATGAAGTACATTCTGTCTGTTTAGACATATTTACAGTCATATTTAATTATCTCTAATTCAAAATCTGGCGAAAAAGCGTTAAAAATCTTTAAATAAAGTTTACAATAAAAGGATGATTTCAAGTGACACTCTCCATGGAAACCAAAGATGCCAATTCCCATGCATACCGGTTCCCTTAAAAGCATGTCTGTTTATCAAGCTTCAAATAAAAATCTATGTTAAAATTAAAAATACTGATTATTATCAATTGTGATTTCTCTACAAAAGTGATTTTCGCATTTCTATACTGCTGCAGGAAATAAAAATGGGAATTTAACACTTTCATTTCAAGAAAAACTACAATATCTTCCACAATATTGATCAGATAAAGGTTTCAAGGGTACCGTTGTGAATCGGGCATTGCCACCTTTGGATGATGGGTCATTTGAAATTACGCTTACAGTCCTTTTAAGAAGTAAAGGCAAACAAAAAATGTTGATTTAAGGGGTGAAAAGGGAATCCAAAGTTAAGACTCATTGTCTCAATAACTATAGGACCCCAGTTTACCGTGAGTAGAGCTGCCTCTGATCAGTAATCACTCATATCGCTTAGTCCCGTGAGTCACGTGATAAATCTATCGCGGCATTCCGGACACACCCTAATCTTAGCCGGAATTAATAAACTATACTCATTAGTAAACACAAATATCAGAGTTCCATTATTTGTTCGTTTTTTCGAATTTTTCAAAAGCATTTAGTAACGATGAACATTTTTTTGATCTATAATGTTGTGAGGTAGCATTACTCGTTTAAAATTTTCATAAATTCTAAATAATTCTAAATAGTATAGATAGTTCGATAATACGTACAAAATAATATACATCATAAAAAAAATTTATATAGTCCATAAAATACAATATGCAATATGTAATACAAGCAAAATTGAATTTGGAAAACAAAAAATTCCAATTTTTAATCCTATGTTNATAATAATAATAAGTTTCCAAACCTGCAGTTCTTTTTCTTGTTTTTGTTTAAATGCGAACTGTTCAGAGGCCTGATGTTTTGTCAAATTTATCTCTTCTTTTCTAAATTAAAATCTGTAAATTTTAGACTTTTTTCTCAAATTTTACGACAAAAAATGAAAAATCTTTAATAATTGTGAAAAATTAAACAAATTAATGCATTCCGCATCTTGGACTATACAAAAAAGGTGTTTACAATGAGCTACGTCATTAAACAAGGCTCCACGTGTTGAGCTAATTTGTATTTAGTGAGCTTGAGCTCAATTGAAATTTGATCTGGAAAATCCACGAAAAAAAACGTCACAAAATAACACAAACAGAGAGTTAATTAATTAAAAAATATTTCTTTTTTCACTAGACTCTGTTCTAAAGCTTTGTCTCACAAAGTGTCTAATCATGAAAAATATAGTACAGAATATAGTACAGAATATAGTACAGAATATAGTACAGAATATAGTACAGAATATAGTACAGAATATAGTACAGAATATAGTACAGAATAATGATTCAAAATATCCTTGTCCCGATAAAAACTTGTAAGTGAGTCACAAAAATTCATGAACCTGTATTACATCAGAGACTGTATAGACGTTCAACTCTACCGACATTTTTTTTGAGGTTAACACTGTATCTAAGGTTGAGGTCAGGAATGGTTCTGAAGTCTCCTGCTTTACGGGTATAGTTACCTCACGACATGTTGTGATTCCCCCTTTCCTCTTATAGAACCCCATCCTTGGCAATCCAAGATATCCTTCGCACGTTTAGGTTTTAAACTGGAGGTTTCCAGTTTTATAAGACGCGTTCGCGCATATATAGAATGCATATGTACCGATCGTGTGTGCAGGTTACCGGGGTTTGGGTATAAAGACAGTGAGAATAGATAAGTATAGAGTGGAATTAAGTCGGAAAAAGTATAAAACCGCCATTTAGTTGTACT
>NW_019396517.1:123710-165371 GCF_000591075.1 Eurytemora carolleeae
CTACCCTCACTACCCCAACTACCGTCTATATGGGTCCAAAAATCGTTCTTTAGGAATATACCCTAAAGATCTGACTACCCTACTCACAACATTACCCTTTTATCGTTGCGATTAACTTCAAAGCACGATCAGACGTTTTTTTTATGCTGATAAGTGATTAATTTCGTTAAAGTGTCAATTGTATATTAATTTTATAAATATATCTAAATCCAATAGATTTTTTCTTCGCAGATAAACTTGTAAAATGGGGGAGTCGCAGGATTCCTCAAAACAGGTAAGTTTTATTTGTTATTTTGATATATCTAAAGATGTCAAATTTTCTGATTTCTGTAAGTAATACACAATTATAACATATTGGGAATGGTAGGTGAATTCCTAGTAGAGTATTTTTGAACCACCCCCCCCCCTCTTGTCATTTTGCACATCCTTCTTATGTATGCAACACATAGGTGTAGTTTAGACATGTGGCCGCAGCGCCGGCCCCCTGACTTGTCCTAGCCGTGGCGCTCGGCACCCTAGCATGTCATAGACGCAGCGCTTGGCCCCATAGGCTGTCCCATAGCTCAACTCTGAAATAATCAAAACAATTATAAATTTCATGTTGAACTGTTTGTGGGCGGAAGGGGGGGCCCGTCCTAGTCTACGATTTGGGGCAATCTCAGAAAACGATTTCTGGATCCTTTCTTTATATTAATTAGATTGATCCTGAGCTTGAGGCGAGGTTAGATCAAGATTATGTATCTCAGCTTTTCAATAAGATAAACTGGGAGTCTAGGAAGAAACCAACAACTAGAAGGAATCCAGACAGGTTACAATTACATATACAAGTCCAGGGTCCACATTTAAGAAATAATGAGAGAATTAATAGTATGGAATTCTGAGATATATATTCCCCTGTAGAATTCTAAATCAGGGGTATTCAGTTTTGATGATATGGGAAAAACTGAAAAAAAATGAGATTTAAGGGGAAGTTATATTTACCCTTGAAAACTTATTTATTTTTCGAATTCAGCGATTAAACCCCAAGAAAGGGGGGGGGGTGATAATTTGTCATGAAAGAAAACACCCCTGTTCTAAATTCACCAACAGTTCCTTTGTTATAGATGGATGCACCCTGATGTGTACGAGAAATCCTATACATATAAATATTTATGGTATAAACTGGAACCAGAGCAAATAGGTAAATAGGTCCCGGATCCGATAGGATAGGGTTCCGCAAAAATATGAGAATTCAAGGGAATAAATATCATCCTATCTGTAACTGTACTCTCAAACCCCCAAACTCAACTGTCGAAAAAGGAGAAGAAGAAAAATCTAAAACTTAAAATTAATATTTTTTAATCTAATATTTTGAATGGTTGACCTTTTGGCATATTAAAATGCTAAAAAATAAGAAGAAAAATGTAAAACCCTTTTTTTGGTTAGACCTGGATCCGGATCCATTTTTTCTGAGCGGATCCGGATTCCCATAAGAATTAAACTTGTTTTACTTGTAGTGCATAATCAAGCGCCCCACTGCGAGTGAAATTGTAGATAAATAGTATAAATCTTCCAGTCTGTTTCATAGGCATTACATTTTCATCTTCTTATTCCTCTGACTGACGGAGTTTCAATTGCGAACAGTGTGCTTAGGATCCGTTTCATCCAGACCATAAACATATGATAAGATTTATTGATTTTTGAACAACTGTAAAATTCTCCATTTTTCGCTTACTGTTTTGCTAAAACTTGTTTAATCATCCAGGGATTAAGAAATTCTTAATAATCTCTTATTTTTCAACAGTTCAGATTTGTGTTTTGTAAGCAAAAGAGTTATTAAAATGGTAATGGAGCTCTGTACTGATACATTTTGACTATTTTTTTTGCTTGTTGTAAATTAAATAAGGCCAAAAAAGGCAAAATCTGCATGAATTAAAAAATTTCGTCAAAGAAAATTCAAAACTAGTGTAAAATTTATCTGAGTATTTTTGCCAAAAAAGTGTCCCAAAGTTGTGATGTGAAATATTTTAATTAGATTTGAGTAATCCCTTCGATGTTGATCCTGGAAACCCGCTGCGTCCTAAGCTGGAGAAGAAGAAGGGTCGGAAGAAAAAGGAAATTACTCAGATGGATATGGTAAAAAATATGTCTGCTTTGTTCTGTTCATAAAATTTTAATGTTTTGTAAAAAATGAACTAACTCTTTTTTATGAACATATAACTTAATAAAACAATGTCTTTACTTAAAACAAAAAGTCATATATTTTTTGTTCCTTTTTAGATATTGTTCTTATTTCATAATTATTTAGCGAACAATACAATTTGCTTCGTTCAAGCATATTCTTTGTCGGAGTTAACATTTTTAAATTTCGCAGATTTTTTGAGAGCCTTAAAACCAGAAAACACCTAATGTAAAAAATCCGAGACTGCGATTTTAAAAAATCTGGAAAATACGGCTCAGGTCTAAGCTTTCGTTGGGCCTTACTTACAGCTTGAGCTTTTGGATTTAAGCTGCATCTTATTTTCCACCGAGTTGAGTTCAAAAAACCGGTTTAATATTCTATTTGTTGGATTTTCATGGTAGGAATTGGCGCATACCGGGTTCACTCAACATTGAACCTTATTCTCCACTAAAATCAACCAAAGTCGGTTTTATTATAATTGGGCCTAACTCCTTAAGTCGAGCAGAAGATCTTGCAGCTGTCAATCACGTGACACTAGCTGTCGTTAGAGTTGGGTCGAAGATTGGGTCTTAAAGTCGGGTTTAAGGAATTACGACGCGAGCCAAAGTTTTTAAATCACGGGCTACGGATATATTATGATTTTTGACAAAAGATAAAAAATCTGTAATTTTTTGCTAAACAAAACCTGTACCAAAGTTCTAGAAATACATTTGGAAAAAACACAAATTTCTTGCGGAATGCGGATCTTGTGATCGAAATCGTCAGTTTTATTTTTTTAATTTTTTTCTGTATTCAGATTTTGACAAATTCAAAAGTTGTTAAATTTGCATGAATTTTAACTTTCATGATGACATAAATTATTTTCATATGTTCATTTCATTGTTAATCTTTATTTGATTTGATGGCTAAAAAAATGAAAATGTCAAAAATGAGAAACGAAATAAGATAAAATACCAAGAAAATATAAAGAATCGGCTCAAAATAAGCAAACTTGTCTGTTACAACATTTACATTGTACCAATGGACATGCCTTTGTTACTAACAGAAGAAAACAAGGGTCTTTAATACAGATGTATTATGTACTAGCTTGAGGGTGACATGGAAACGCCTCAACACGGAAATTTCTCAAAAAACGGACTCATAAAACTAATTTAATGTCGTCTTCTCTCATTAAAAAAATATTTTAACAATTATTTTACCATTAATTTAGGGTATGTAAGGTTGCGCCGTAGGCTACGGAGGGGGCCGAGCGCTGCGGCTAGGATGGGCTAGGGGGCCTAGCGATGTGACTAGGACAGGCTAGGGGGCCCAGCGCTGCGCGGCTAAAACAGGCTAGGAGGGCGAGCGCTTCGGCTATGGCTGTGAAAATCGTTAGAATATAGTCTTTTTAATTTAAAGTTGAGAGAAGACGACATTAAATTATAATTCTGTTTTTTTTTGAGGCGTTTCCATGTCACCAGCTTGGGAACCCAGCGTTGTCATAGTTAAACCCACCATTCACCCACCCGTTCTCGTAAATTACGATTTTACCCATGTTTTCCCTATACAAGTGAACCCACTCACTCTAAACCCATCTAAGAACATTCCCGTGGTTCTCCCAAATTCCCCAATCAAAATTTGAGACAAATCGGTCAAGGGGTTCATGCGTTATGATCGGACAAACAAAAAACAAACAGAGATTACAACTTTAAATATATATAAAGATAGAAATCATGCACTGTAACTCCTAATACATCTCTTTTCTAGAGATATCCCGAAAGTAAATTAAGCTCGGATCATTTAGATGACCGAGGGATTGAAGGAGGTGAAGGAGGGTGAGGAGGAGAAGGAGGATGAAGATGAAGGAGATTTTATTGATGAATATGGAAACATTAAACCTGTGGGGATCCGAACTAATAGAAAGGTAACCTATTTTCCACTGTGCAGGTGTGTACAAGTTACAAGATTCTTTGTTTGTTTAAAAAAAGATGGGTTTTTACACTTCCTAAACAAACCAAAAAGATCCAGAAATTCTAGATTTAAGTTAAAAACGGAAATATGATTCAAACAGAATATACCAGGGAGAATTATTTTTTATTAAGGGCCTTTATGATGCTTCTACTTTAAATTGTTTATTTCCCCAAATCAGACATAAAAAAAATAGTTTTGCTCTCCGCCACGAGATGTCAGAAGTTAATTATTTTTTAACATGTATATTGTATAATGTATACAGTATATCCCTGGAAATATAGAGTTGATTTTAAATGTGGATTGGAGGTTTGTTGTTGATGAATATTTGCATAATACTCTAATTTTACATTATCTGTTAACAGACGGAAGTAGAGCTGTATTTTTTGTTATATAATCTTGAATATTATTTTTTGTTAAGGTTCATGATACTGAGTCTGAGTCTGATAAAACTCCAGTGAAAAAGTCGGCTAAAGCAGCTGCGGTAGAGCAAAAGGAGATTCCTCACAAGACACGGGAAAGAACAAATGCGCGAGCTTTCAGTCATCAACGAAATGCGGGAACTGAGAAACCGGTTTCCTCTGGCTGGAATGATCTTGACGGTGGGGCCGCCATTGAAGGGGAACATGTTCGTAAAATCAATATTTTCTCTAAAGAAACGGTAAATAATAACTGTTCTTTAATCATTTTTTAATGGAAAAAGGACGGCTGTTATTTTTTTAAATATTGTTTAGGAGTTTTTTGAGTTTCCACGTATAAGTAACTTAAACTATGAAGAACAAGACTCCTTTCTCTATCTACATTCTAGATACATGAAGGTATGACAACGCATTTAAGTTTTCTAAAAATCTTTTGTATTTTTATCAAAAACAGGCTTTCAGGGCGCTTATTGTCCTCGTTCCTATTAACAATCTTAACTTTAAACTCTGGAAGTCGCCATTCTTAATCTTTTTAAAATGTTCGCGGCTTTTCTTGGCTAATTATTGCATTTTCAAACTTAATAAATTTCGACAATTTGGACCATCCATAAACCTTCCCTGGGCCGATTACGTGAGTTTCTCAAAAATGTTGGGTTCGATCGGTTCAGCCGTTTCACGTTTACTGGAAACAAACAAACAAAAACAGAAGCAAAGTATTTATATGTATTTCTAATGTGCTTTGTCTAATGTTCTAGGGTGAACTGCACAGTGGACAAGAGCAGAGATATTCAAATCTTCTTGAGCTTGTTCAAGGAACAAATATTTTAGAGTTCAAATACAAGTCGAGGTTACGTAATTACAAAGTTTGTTAATGTTCTTGTAAACTGGTTTTCATAATATTTCTTCCACAGTTTGTAAATTGTGTTTGAGGAAAATAGTTAAAATTTAAAACGTATGCCCCCCCCCTTTTTTTCGAAAATCATCATTTTCCAAAAATATTAAAGATCTAGAGTCAGTGGCTCCCGCATTTTTAAAAAGACTCTTTATTTTTGCAAATTGTTAAAAAGAAGTTAAAATAATTTTGCTGGGTGCAGAGGAAAGACAGGAGTATCTACGGTTTGCTCGGGAGATAAGCAAAGATAGAAGTTCAAGATATAATTATATTGCTCCAGATCTGGATAAATATGCTTCAGAACACAGAGGGTTTAGGATATCTAGGGTCGCTGTATTTCCAAGGTAAACCTAACTTCATTTAAAAGCATTTTTCCATTAATAAATTTAGTTTTTTTGACCTCATAGAATGTAAACCATAATTTTTCTATAACTATTGAACCAGTATAAAATTAAAAGAATGGTAAAATTAAACTGAAAAAATGACCCGAAATTTTTATGTTAGTCTGACAGTAATTAAATTATTTTAAATATAAGTTTTTTTCATTTGCATGAAAAACAGTATTTGTCTGAAAAAGAAAAAAGATAGATAATGAATAGGGACTGGATAAAAATAGGATTAGAGGGGGTATACATTTGGTCAATCTGATATTTTACACAATTTTTTCTTTGTCCTACTTTCATTTTATCAATTCATATGTTTACCTAATTGTGAGAAATGTGGGTAACTTATGTGTATATTTTCGTATTTAAAAATATATTCTAACACTAAAATTTATATATATATAAAACCTTAATAAATCTAAACTGGAATTTACACTTGAAACATTCTTAGACTTTAAGAACGCTTTTGATTGCTGTGATTAAGACATATTTTTAAAAAACTAATTCATTATGGTTTCAAAAATGTGGCCTGCAACACCTGGTTTAAAAATTATCTTATTAACAGAACTCAATATATATGTATAAATGGATTTTTTTCAACAGAAAAAATATAACATGTGGTGTTCCTCAAGGAAGTGTTCTAGGGTCCCTGCTGTTTCTTCTTTATATAAACGATTTTCCCCGAGCAACATCTTTTTTTTACAGCCTCTTTGCAGATGATACTAGATTTTTTAAAGTCATCTCATATTGCAAGCCTAAACTTGATGCAAACACTGAAATAAAAAAACCAACAAAATGGTTTCAAGCAAATCGTTTGACACTGAACGTCTCCAAAACAAAGTATATAGTATATAGAAAAAAAATATGCACTTTGACCCCAGCATTTGTAATATATCAATAGTAAATTTGTTGGACTTAAATTTGATGAATTTTTAAACTGGGTTTTTCAAAATTGAACATATCTCGAATAAAATTGCTAGCTCAACGTTTGCGTTGTCCTAAATTAAAAAATATCTTACAATTAAACATTCGTCTATGAAAAATATGAATTAAATTGAATGTAAACCAGTTTTTAGCCACCGAAACCGAGTTCATAGTGTATTCCAGAATAAATTTGTGTACATTAAATAAATTCTTTTCTGGTCCGCCGTTAAATTTTGCGAACTGAAAATGGATGAACTGTAAATAATCTAACTGTAAATTTATTAACTTTAGTTTGACCACCTGTAAATTAATGAACTGTAAATTGATGAAGTGTAATTTGATGAACTGTAAATTGATGAACTGTAAATTGATGAACTGTAAATTGATGAACTGTAAGTTGATGAACTGTAATTTGATGAACTGTAAATTGATGAACTTTAAATTGATGAACTGTAAATTGATGAACTGTTAATTGATGAACTGTAATTTGATGAACTGTAAATTGATGAACTGTTAATTGATGAACTGTTAATTGATGAACTGTTAATTGATGAACTGTTAATTGATGAACTGTAAATTGACGAACTGTAATTTGATTAAATGTAAGTTGACTAACGTTTGTTTACAAAATATATTCTTGTTCTGTGACTGTAAGTGTTCAGGGAGTGGACTAAGTTTAAAGACATAAGATTAAGCTGTGCTAGAAAGGAGCAGGGTGGAATGAATCACTACGCCATGAAACCAGCAGAGACCTTGCTAGAGCTCGGTACTATTCCAAAAGCAACAGTTCCTAAACCTAAGTATAGTTTTTTTTTTATATTTATTTCTTAAATAAATATTTTTTATATCAATTTATTTATGAATCTCTTTAAAAGTTGTAAAGTTAAGCATATTGCTTTAAGAATTCGGAGTTGGGTTTTGTCTTAATGGGTCCGGATTCAGATTAAATGGGAAAATATCAAACAAAAACTGTCAGAAATTTGCTTTTAAAACTTAAATCTGAACTGATAAATAAAGATAAATTAATAAATTTCTTCATTTCTGAATGGTTCATCCAGTTTTAGCATAAAAATCCGCATATAAATAAGAAGAAAAATAATTTGAAAATTTTTCTTTTGTTCTAGAAGTTAGTAAGTTTTAAAGAAATGTTCATGACCTGGATCTTATCCATTTTTTGGGGGGTGGATCCAGGATACGGATTCGTATCAAAATGAAATAAATCCCTAGCACTGATACACAGTACATGTTTTATTTTTAGAAATGAGATCCAGATCCCAAAATCCTACCAAAGGATCGTGAACAAGTATCCTACAGATCCTGCAATTATACCGGGATCTCAGGCAACCAACAGCTCTATTTTTAAACATACCACGGGGCTGGCATAGGTTTAAACAAAACTACGAAAAACTGCGCAATGTTAATATGCATGTCTTCCAGATGAGGATTGCTGCGTCATAATCATAAAATCATAATTTCAACTAGTGCTGGTAAATGGGGGGAGTAACAATGAATTTTATTTTTTTTAACCTGGGCAACGCCGGGTCTACCATCAAGTAGAATATATTTTCTTTAAAAATCCTTATATTGAAAACTTGATTTCCTACTAAATAAGGGGGCGTTCATGGAAACTGAGAAATTTAAGGGATGTCAGAATGAATTTGAATTATTAAATAATTTGTTTGGGTTTTATTGACTGTTATATCCTTTCATGAGTTGTTGGGTCCTTAGGGATTTAATCGCGGAGACGCAAGAAAGTTCCGTAAGACAGGTCAGGAACCGGTTTTACCTCCTGGTCTCCGGTACACAAAGGGGAAATATCTTCATAAAACCTGCATCCTTCAGGTAGGATTAATCCATGGAACAGAATTATAAGAGGGGATAGATAGTGAGTACATTTTTTAAGTGTTGAATGGGACCGAATATTCAAGGGAGATTCAATTTTTACAGTCAGAGAGTGGTGAATGTATGGGACAGTTTGCAAGGAGACATTTAAAACTATAAATCCCAAGTTGTTTAAAAAAAAACAATTACAATCGATATGCTGGAGACATTGTTTGAATAAAAATAGTGTTAAAAATAGTTAATCAGTAAATCTCTAGACTTTACGCAGATATTCTCAACTGCGGTCTAGAGATTATTTTACCATTTACTGAAACAAAAAAGTAACTCGCCATTTATAGAGTGGAATGTCAGTGTGTATTGAAACCCCCAGAGGAAGGGTGTCAGCAGAGCTTTCTAAGCCTGTTGAGTTGAAAACCTGACTAAACCTAGACAAGATATAGGACTATGAATGAAAGAAGAGGAATACAGAAACTCAAAAAAATCAGGGATAAATTACACGCTAATACCGGATTAAGGGGTAACAGAGCCTTCAATAGACTTTAAATCAAATACCACAAAATTGTTTTTCACCCTCCCCTCAATGGAAACTGGATTACTCATGGCAGACCTCTGACAATGGTAAGGGAAAGACAGTGTTTTATAGCGATGGGACCGCATGCTTAGCTGGTTAATTTCCTTTAATAAATCTTTCAACGGGGGAATACGTGTTAACAGTGAGGACTATGTTATATCTCATACCTGTTACCCTTACACCCCCATCCTCATCCTTCTCATCCAAACCACCTAATCTTTCTCCTACCTGCTCCACAAGTTGATGTCACAACAACTATTTGTAGAGGCCTCAAAACGTAGAAACAAGAAGAAAAAAGAATATTGAACAGGAAAAATTGGAAGGGAAATCTCTGATCATAAGCTCTACACTATCTATTTATTCTGTTAGCGAATGGCGACAAACATTAGAGATGGGACTAGGAGACATTCCCCCTTCAGTCTGACAGAAAATACATTAGAAATATGTGTTTGTTTGGAACTGAATCAACAAGTTGAATTCAGTTCCTGACACATCTAATGTGTGTACTGTAGAAATGGGAAAGGAGGCACCTGAACTTGTTTCTTAAGTTTACAGCATGGCAAAATTGGAAGGTTTTTTTAAAAAAATCTTTTTTTTTCAAAATTAGCCAAAATGTGATTCAAAGATGTATGAGCAAGAAGAAAATGAAGAACAAATAATATAGAAAAGTCAAACATTACATCTGATTAACAATGCTATCATTTGAAGTATTGTCTGATCAAGAAAAAATATTAAGGAATTTTACAAGCAAGAAAAACGACGATAACAAACCAAAGTGTCCAAGGTAGCATTGTAAATCGGGCATTTAATCAAATTAAAATTAAAGATCACTCAAGAAATAATCACTTCAAGAAATGTGCTTTATTTATTGATTTTAATACGAAATTTCAATTGAACTTTTTAAGACAAAATCAAAATCAATTTAACATTTATCAACAATCAAATATTAAGATTAAATATAAATATATCTTGCTCCATACAGCACTCTCAGTCAGAGATTGGAACTTTTGTGATATTGTAAATCTTGAACCTTTGATCTTGATATCCAATGTGGGCACTTTTAAATCTGAGGATTAATGCGTGATCCCTCAATTAAAGTAATTCCTGCTAGGTTTGACCATAGCTGGATATTAAAGAAAGGAATTAAATTAATCTGTAGATCTGCATAATTTGTAGATCAATGCTTAAGTAGATCAATGCTTAATCCCGAGGTTCACAACATTAAAGTTCAAACTTCCGAGGTAGGAATTTTGTGTGGAGTATCATTAATCTTGAACTTCCTTCTTCTTGATATCCAATGTGGACACTTTTAATTTGAGGATAAATGCTTGATCCCTTTATTTCAGTTAGCCCTGCTGGTTACGAATATCACGGGATATCATAGAGGAATTAAATTAATCCGCTTGTCTGATAAAGATGGAGAATTTGATATCAATGGTTGATCTTGAGATTTCAACACATAAGTTCTAATTTCTGTTTATATGATCCTTATCTTGTCTAGTCTTATCTCATTATTTTATGAGCTTTCTTTTGAAAATTGATTTGCAACAATAAGCAACCTAAATATTGCTTTTAACGATATATTTTGTTTTTCTCTAGCTGATAATTGATAATATCCCTCTGCACTGTCCTCATTGATCAGATTTGAGTTAAATGGGTTCTGTTGTGAATTGTAGATGGCACACTCTCAAGTGAGTTTGACAATTTAATAAAATGTTTTTTGTGCAGGATCCTAATGCGCGTAAGTTAGCCGGGCACTGTTTACCAGACGTAATTATTTCGGCATCTGCGCTCAAATGCATCATGGACAACTTCTTCCCAACCCTTGACAGGTGCAGAATGTTTAACAAGAAACAATTTTTTCGTTGAAATCTAATATTGTCTCAATATAGTCCTAATCAGAAAGACTCTGAATTAATTTACAATTAATCAGACGACTTTACAATCTAATATTACAAATATGATTTATGAAACGATATTTACAAAATAGCCCCAGTCCATCCATTTCCAAAATTTGGTCTGCCTTTTTTTTGAGCATTTAAAATTGCCAGAGATATATGTAAATTCGCCTGATTCACTGTCAATAAATTCAAAGTCTTTCCGATTATGACTTTTGACTGTTGAGTGAAGATAAACTTCCCAAATTTCATATTTTTTTTTAGAAATTGGGAAATCCCTGTCGAGATTCAAACATTCGACCAAGTTGTAGATGGGAAGATAAAGAATAGGAAAACCGTTGTTTATATAGGTAAATCTATAAGCTCTTCGCTCATATATGGATATATGTAAATATATTTATACATGTATTTTTTTTGAGGAAACCCATTGGTGTCCTGGGGGTAACAGGCTAAAAAAAATCGGATTTTTTTTTAAATTTAGATTTTTAAAGTTTGAATTGTTTGTTTAATTTCACTGGCAACGCCGGGAACATCAGCTAGTAGAATATATTCTGATGTATTATAGTTTCAGAAAATTTTTAACTTTTCGTTTTTTGCATTAATCTGTTTCGCGAAAAAAGCGAGAAATTTGTTTTCCTCCGAACGGAGTGCGAAAAATTTTCGCAATTTTCGCGAAACCATTTCCCCATTTCGCTGGAAACCCTACCAAAGACCAGATTAAATAAAAAGTGAGTTGTTATTCGTTAAATCTGGTTCCTGGAAAACGCGATCTGGTAGTTATTCTTTTTATTAGTTTCCTTTGTACTGTCAGGGTTTTTGTTGCAGTTCTCAAGGCGTACACCAGAATTTGTGGTGGGAGGAGGGGGGGGGGGGCTTTATAGCACCAACCCTACCTGTATTCGCCTTTGCTGCAGCTGAAACGATGTTGTCACTACCGATAATTTTCTAGTTCGTCCTTACTCAAAATAATTAGTTGCTCTCAAAAAACCGTGACCAGAGTTCGATTATAGAAAAGATGGAAAAAATAAATCTCACTCATCGTTCTTCCGATTTAGGATGAAATGGTACCGCTATCAATGGTACTACTATCAATGGTACCGCTATCAATGGTACTGCTATCAATGGTACTGCTATCAATGGTACCGCTATCAATGGTACCGCTATCAATGGTTATAATTGTAAATTGTTTAAAACAGGGAAACCGTTTCTGGCCAAGCAAGTTACTGCTGTGGATAAGAATAAGATTGCACTCAAGAATTCAATCAAGACAATGATGCTTCATGATTGGAAGGAAGGTGAAATATTCTCTTTTAAACATTTTATTTCTTTCTTAACATTTGTTTAAAACATTTTACTTTATTTTTCTTCAGAGAGCTGAAGGGGGGGGGGTTGGCGCCCCTCCCCCTCTTATGCATTTCACCCAAAGTACTTGTATTTTAAAACTTTCACCATAACAAAATTCGATTTTCAAAAAAGTAACAATTTAATAATAATCGGAAAAAAAAATAAATACCAAGGTTTTGATGCAATTGAATTCTGGGAATGTATGGGGGAGGGGGGCTGAATGGTCTTGTTATGGTTAATAAAGGGTAAATTGTAAGATTTATAAGCTCAAAGTCAGCTTCTAAGCATATTGCAGAATACTTCAGTAAACAAGTTTTTAAAAAAAATTGTTATTATTTGCAAAATCTGAAGAAGAAAAAATATTACATCAGATCGTAAAAATAAATGTTTGTTTAAGGAAAGCATGTCACTGACATAGAGAAGATTGTTCCAGTTCATGACGTAGGCGATATCTTCGGAGATGCCAGTAGGATAGACGATTTAGAGACTTTTGGTGAAACTATGGCAATGATTGGTTCGGTTAGGGATACTAACATCGAGATGGATGGAAAACTCCGAGAGGGTTTGATTGAGGAAACTAACATGGAGACGGATGAAAAACTCCGAGAGGGTTCGGATTCGGAAGATATTGGAGATTTAATTATTCAGACGGACGGAGGGTATCCTGAGAGCTTGGGTTCCCTGAGCGGGACTGACGAGTTCAACAGCCGGGAGGTTGAGGAGACGGATGACGTAATTGAACTTGATGAGGAGCTGGAGAACCTTCTGAATGAGGATACAGAGAACCCCGAGAACATCAAGGATATTTTTCAATTTATCCAAGGATTTAATAACGGGTATCTGGACGCTTCTCTGGGTCAGCTGGACGGAGGGTTGAGTAGTGAAAGTGAGAAGGAGGAGGATCTGATAATTGATCTGAACCTGTCCTCATCAACCCAGGAACCTGTTGCTGAGAGGAGTACAAGGTTTAAGGGACTTAAGAGAGTTCCAGTCTTCAATGGTCAAGCGAATTTGCCTGGTAAATTTTATAATTGATTAATTAAAGGGACTGTAAACGTAATTTTAAGTGACCCTCCATGCAAAGATTATAAATTACAACTTTAGCCTTAAAAGCTTAATTTAGTGAGTAAGTAAGTAAGCAAGTAAGCAAGTAAGCAAGTAAGACAAGTAAGTCAAGTAAGTCAAGTAAGTCAAGTAAGTCTTATCAAATATGATTTTGATAAAAATGTTTATAATTTTTAATTGTGGTTTCTCTTCAAAAATGACTTGTGCATTTCAACTTTGGAAAATATAAAGTAAATATCAGTATTAAAAACTTTCTAAGCTATAAAATGGCATTTTCAAATTATCGGTCAGATAGACGTTTCATGGGTACTTTTGTGAATCTGGTATTCCCATCTTTGCATGGGAAGTCACTTAAAATTACGCTTACAGTCCCTTTAATCAATGATAAATATATTATTATATCTAATTATAGTTTAGATTATAAAAGTTTACCCTATAAAATACTAATTTTTAGAAAAGGTAAAATCTAGTTTAAGCTCCGTAAGTTCTACCGCCTCGACAACCCCGGGTTCAAAGGTACGATTTTAATAGGGGGGGGGATTTTCTTATATTACTGACTAATCTGAGCCCGCGATTTAAAAACTTCGGTTCGAGCCGTAATTTCTTAAACCCGACTCCCAATCTTCGACCCAACTCTAACGACAGCTTGTGTCACGTGATTGACAGCTGCAAGATCTTCGGCTCGACTTAAGGAGTAAGGCCTAATGAAAATAAAACCGACCTTGGTTGGTTTTGGTTGAGTATAAGCCTCAATGACCTATGTTGAATATTGTTCTTATAAAAACCCGGTATGCGTCAATCCTTACCATGAAAATCCGCCATATAGAATATTAAAGCGGTTTTTTAAACTCAACTCTGTAGAAAATAAGATGCGGCTTGAATCCGAAAGCTCAAGCCGTAAATAAGGCCCAACGACAGCTTAGACCCGAGCCGTATTTGCTTGAATTTTTTAAATCGCCGGCTCTGCTAAAATGAAATTGATGCACAGTGTATGTATATCCACACCTCCCCCATCCCACATACAATTTAATATTAATAATAGTTCATAACCTCTGAAAGTATTTAATTGTTGGAAATATTAAAATCAATTTAGGAAAGAATAATTATTTTTTCCTTTGCGGCCTGTCTGCATATGGTTGTAAATATATATATTGAGATGTTATTGGTTACTAGCCATTTTTTTCTAAAGAAAGGGGGGAGGTAAGTTCTTTGTCTAAAAGTATTATTCAGGCTTAAATCTGTAATAGCGGAAAGTCCTATTTTGAAAAATTGTCTGAGTACACATTTTCTTGAACAATCATCCAAAAGAAAATTCCGCGCGTAGTAAAAAATTTTGAGATTTTTTATCGCTGAAGATTTGAGCTATTTTGGAACTTGAGGGTTTTCTTTTAGGATTAAAGGCATTTTTTGGGAAACTTATGTAAAATGTTGAATGAATAGGCGAAACATATTTGCCAAATGTTAATTAAGAAGGTTTATATTTAGTTGAAGCAAATATTAATTAAGTATGTTTATATTTAGTTGAAGCAAATGTTAATTTAGAATGTTTATATTTAGTTGAAGCAAATGTTAATTAAGTATGTTTATATTTAGTTGAAGCAAATGTTAATTTAGAATGTTTATATTTAGGTGAAGCAAATGTTAATTAAGAATGTTAATGTTTAGGTGAAGCAAATGTTAATTAAGAATGTTTATATTTAGGTGAAGCAAATGTTAATTAAGAATGTTAATGTTTAGGTGAAGCAAATGTTAATTAAGAATGTTAATATTTAGGTGAAGCAAATGTTAATTAAGAATGTTAATATTTAGGTGAAGCAAATGTTAATTTAGAATGTTTATATTTAGGTGAAGCAAATGTTAATTAAGAATGTTTATATTTAGGTGAAGCAAATGTTAATTAAGAATGTATATATTTAGGTGAAGAAAATGTTAATTAAGAATGTTTATATTTATGTGAAGCACATATTAATTAAGAATGTTTATATTTAGTTGAAACAAAACGAAGATTCTTCATCTAGTTCAGAAGAAGAGATGGCCAATGAGGATTTATTGTCTAAAAAACTAAGTATTCAAGGTGAGAGATATTTTAAGGCAGTTAAAAGCAGTGCTTGTATCCAGATCTACTGGATTTGCATGCAGATTGCAAACTATCAACCAATGTAGCAAATTTAGTTTTTACTTACTTACTTCTTACTCGGTCAATCTCGACTAAAGGAAAAATAAGGAAAAAACAAAGACAATTCAGAATAGTTTATAATACATTCCGAAGGATTGTAGATGTGTGATTTTCGAATATGTGTGGGTGGGGGAGGGGGGTAATTAAAATTCGGATATAACTGGAAAATTATCCATCCTACCTAATACTTTTTACACAAAAGTTCATATCTTCTTTCCAAAAATAAAACCCTTAACCAAATTGTCGCTTCCTGCAAACATGCGTAATATCTAGGGGAGAAGAAGAAGGGATGGGGAAAAGTTACTTCAGAATAATTATATACCCCGGATATTTTACAGGGAATGCTAAAGAGGATGAGAGTTCCACCAGCTCAGAAGAAGAAATTGACGAGGATTTGATTGAGCGAAAAATGAGACTTATCCACGGTGACAATGAGTCCCCAAATCCACTATCAGCGTCAAAATCTGCCAAATCGTCAGGAGATGACAGCTCCAGCAGTTCAGAGGAGGATCTGGACGCAGATCTTGTAGAAAAGAAACTCCAACTTCTCCAGGGTAAAATAGAACCTGATGTATCGCAGACCAACCCTAAATCCAACAATGAGGATGAGGAACCTAGCTCAATGAAAAACCTAGAAAAGTATAAGCTTTTGAAAGGTGGACCATCTATCCCTAGACTGTCTCCGGATCTTGTACACCAGAAGCTAAACCAAACACAGAATAAAGGAAAGCTTGAAGCTGGAAAGGATACGCCTGAAGTCTTGAAATCTGAGTCTAGTGACTCTGAAGTTGAAGGAGAAGATCTGATGTTGCAGAAAATGGCCGCTTTACAGAAAGTAAATCTAAGTTCTCAGGTCAGATATTTAATGGAGGTAGTGCATAGTGTTGATCCGGGTCGAAATAGTTCAGTTTTATTTCAACGTAATAGTGGCAAAAAAAACTATTTATTTTGGTAGAAAAAAAACTATTTATTTTGGTAGAAAAAAAATTATTTTGGTAGAAAAAAAAACTATTTATTTTGGTAGAAAAAAAGACACATCTTTAATCGTTTTGAGTTTTGGTAGAAAAAAAAATTGGTAGAAAAAAAAACTATTTATTTTGGTAGAAAAAAAACTATTTATTTTGGTAGAAAAAAAAACTATTTATTTTGGTAGAAAAAAAAACTATTTATTTTAGTAGCAAAAAACCATTTATTTTGGTAGAAAAAAAACTATTTCTTTTGGTAGAAAAAAAAACTATTTAATTTTGGTAGAAAAAAAGACACATCTTTAATCGTTTTGAGTTTCAGCAAAAAATTAGCAAAATATACGTAGCAATGTATGTAGCATTGTATTTAGCAATTTACGTAGCAATGATTTAGCATTAAAGCGAGGTTGTAATTTTAACTTTAATACCGGATTATCCACAAAGGATTTGATTTTAGAGACGACTGCATTCACGATTCTCGGTAACTCGGTGTTTTCTTAGCGGAATTAAAATCAAGCCATTGTAAGACTATTCTTCAAAGCAAAAGGCTTAATTCTACATTGGAATCATCATATATCTATAGAGTTCTAGTCTCATCCCTATCCTGTTATATTGTTCCGTCCATTTTCGTTTTATTGTTCTAAATAATTCAAAAAGCATATTCGTCAGGAGTTGTTTGGAAGTGGGAGTGAGGGAAGCGATAAAGAAGAGGAAGTAGAGGAGGAAGATCAAGAGGATATTGAATATGTTTCTTCCAAGAAAAAAGTGGGTAAATTTTAATAAATATCTTGTTAATGTTTGAAAGAAGTGACCTTTTACTTAAAGAGTGCCATTAAGGATTCACTAAAAATGTTGTCTGCGACACAATGACAAAAATCTGGAATTAGGCAAATTATGGCCTTTTTCTTATTTCAAAAATCCGCCAAAAAAGGTTACTTTCTTGAATGGTAGTTTTTAAGCTTGTAAAATGATCATCAATGCTTCGAAAACGGTTCAAGAGGTTTCATTCATTGTGAATCATTTCTGGAACTATTTTGAATAAAGGGAGGGTAATTATTTTTAGAATTAGGGGAAGAGAGTGGAGAAATGTTCAATATTTGAAAAATCGAGGAAAAAATAGGTTTTATTTCGCTGAAAAAAGCATATTTGATAATATCACTGATTGATCTGAGAAATTGGATTGTGGTGAAATAAATTGAAGTATCATAATGATAGATAATTTATAGAAAAGCATGTTTAGAAATCATGGTTGGAAATGGTGGGGGAAGGCTTATGTGAGCTTAGCCTCCCCCCCCCCTCTCTCTTCTCCTTGGAGACTTAACAATTACTACTTTACAGTGAAGATAAGGAAATTTCACTTTACCAAGGGTTCCCAAGATCAATTTTGCTTACAAAACAGAGCGCAGCGAGGGATGTTTTGTCGGCAAAATTGGTCGAGGTAACCCGTGGTAGTTAAAATTCCCTTAACTTTCCTGTACAGTAGTTTTTAAAGATTTCAGGAAAAAGCAGTTGTACACAATTTTAGAGATGAAAATGCGCAAATTTGTTTATGAAAACTTCGCAGAGCAGGTCGTTATTTTACTTAACCTATCGTCCCTCTGTTGGGATAATCATGGGTCGGTAACGTTGGTCTAAGGGCGGTAAAAACCATTATTCCGGAAAGTATTTAGGATACAATAATTCAATCCCAACGAGGGCTGAGCCTGAGTGAGCCCCCCCCCCTGGAATGTGAAAGGTTAATATATAAATGATATAAGTTTAAAGATGAATGTGTTCAGGTTCGTCCAATCTCTAGTAGTGGATCGGAGGAGGAATCAGTCATCACTTCCTCCGGAGAAGAAATCCTGAAGAAGAAACTGGAATCTCTAGGAAGGGGGATGGCTACAGTCTCAAGGTAGTTTTTAACTGTTCTATAAATAACTTTCGTTTTGATAGTTAATATTAAACTGCTTATATAATATCTGAAATACGAAATGCCGGTACATGTCAAGCATTAATATCAGATTGACGTAAAACTAGAACCAATTGTTATCATATTTATGAAAAGGTTTTTTTTTGCCAATTTATTCCTTTTTTTTAGCCAAACAAAAATAACAAAAAAAATTGTTAATCTTGAACCAGATTTTATACTCAACCTTGTCAAGTCATTCTAAACCTGGATCATATCAGTTCTATCTGCTAATAATCTTGAACCAGTTTTTTAATAAACATTATCAAAACAATGTAAACCTGGATCATATTTCTCCTATCCTATTTTTGATTCCTCCTTGATCAATTTGAAAAATGAATGCAACTCCCTGTTTACTCGCTTCACTAATTAACTTTTCTATTTCAGAGTGAAGAGAAAGATAGTTGCTGAAGAGAGATTAAAGAAACTGGTTGATAAAGAAGCAGAGAAAATAGATCTTCAAAATAAAGTACAGGATATTTTTTTTTTGCTTTTTTACTTTCCCTTCCTTAAAAATAATTGTTTTCCACTGAAGAAGAATGGACACAAAGATTCTAAAATCGAATTTCCCCCCCCCCCCCCCACATATCTAATATTTAAAAATGTGTACTTTTAGAACCGGGAGAGACGAGCCTCTAAGAGAAAGATGGCAACCGACCTAGAGAAAGAAACAAAGAAGAAAGTACCTGAAATTCTTAAAACTACAGACATCAAGATCACTCCAGTAGAAACAGAGAAACCAAATAAAGTTGAAAAGCTCAAGAATGTTCTAAAACTTGAATCACCCATGGAGAAGACGACTTTCAAGCGTCCTGTCAGAAAAGCTAAGCCAGATAAATCAACCCTGCCGGTTGAGGATTCTATATCCAACCCATCCAGTCCCAATAAAATTGGTTCAGCGCCTATTTCGACTATTCCTACTCCAACTAGTCCTATTCCATATAGTCCTACTCCAACTAGTCCTTCTCCTTATAGTCCTGTTCAAACCAGTTCAGGTCCATATAGTCCTCCTCTTCCTACTCTTGGTCCTCCTATTCTAGCTTCATCCCATCTTCTAGAACCTTCCACAGTTTCTTCAGCTAAGAGCAAGCAGAAGAAGACTGAAAACATGTGGAAGGTATTCAAATTCAATATTAAAAAAGTTTTTTAGGGGGGGGGGGATATTGCTGAACGCTTAAATAGACCTTACAGAAGTATTTAATTCAAGATTTGTTAAGAAAGAATAAAATGGTATTCCTGAGTTTCTGTCTGTAATCTGTAATTGGACAAATCTTATCCATTTCTCACTCGTCTTCCTCGGTTATAATTTTACAACAAAAACAACAAAGTTTGTCAACAAAGCGTGTCTTGTACAAGGTTATAAAGTGCACCGTTGTTAATTTTGTATTACACTCAAGGTTGTATATAAAGTTAGATACTCTGGATGCGCTCCATGTAGGTAAATGTCGTCTTCATTTGCAATACATCCTCATGTGACGTCACTGATTCTTAACTAACAATCATCACATTTAACAATATTGATTGTGCTAACAAGTTTGAAGCTAAAAAATGCAATTCTATTCAAGTTATTAATATGTGAGTTCGTCTATATTTAGTGAGCTGCAAAATTTATTATTCTTTAAGATAAGCAGTGAATTCATATGAGTGTCTATTGCTGTAAAGTCGTATTTACCCACATTGGAGCGCATCCAGGGTATCAAACCTTATTTTACAATTCCTTGATGACACTCTTCAAATGAAGTGTAACTTAAATTGTGTAACCAAATTCAGGTTGCAGAAGCAGATGTAGTTACTCCTGTAGTGAATGAAAAGAATGATAACTCCTTCCAAGATATGCTGGAGAAGATGAAGAACGTGCAGAAGAAGAGAAAGGAAATCGAAGATAAAGAGAAGCCATCTTCCACTAATAAACAAAAATTTAATTCTGGGAAGTCAGGATTTGATTCATCTCATGGAGTTGGTTCTACAGCTGGATTTCTCGATAATCTAATGAGGTATTATGACAATATTCTTGGGGGAGGGGGCCGGTATCGAATGATCTGGGGAAAGATCTCATGCACTCGACACATTATAAAGAACCGTTATGGTAAATCTAAGCTCAAATACCAAAATCTTTAAAAATTTGACAAAAATCGTTGAAACTTTGGAAAATAATTAGAAAAATTTTTACATTTTAAAAAAAATAGTGACGTTAAAAAAATTTAAAGGATCACAAAAAATCTTGTTTAATATAGGGAATTGTACACTGTATTGTACAAGACTGTCAAGGCTGGTCGCTATTTCCAACAAAACCAGAAAAGCCCATGTTACTTTTTGTTATTGAAGCTAAAGATATGCAGTCCTTGAAAACTGTATATTATACATGTGTAATCTTATCATAATTTATGATAAAATACTTTATTTGTACATTTTTCCGACCTTTTTTGCCATTTTTAGAAAATCTCTGCTCTGTAATACTGTAACCATTTAAGTGAGCGGTCACATTATACAATGAACAGGTTTAAGAAATTGGGCTTTGAACATGATTTGTAGAACTTCATACTTTTACGCTTAGGAATAAGCAAGAAAAAAAGACCGGGAATATTCTGCCCGTCTTAAGTTATTCCTCGGCAAAAAAAACTTGTTCACTTCTGTTTGTTCAGTGGTCAGAGTAAACTGTTGATAAAGGAGATGGAGGAGAGAAGAGAGAATCTCAAGATGGAATATAACGGAGAGATGCTAAACAATATATTGCCAGGCAAAACAATCAGATTATTTTAAATCTTCAAGAGCAGCATACAATGTCGAACATAAAACTCGAACGCCGCAGATGACGTCGACTGTTACATGAATAGAAACAAGTGTAAATCATGGAAAAATTCATTTTGTCCTGAAATTGAATAACGCCAAAAATGATTGACCCTAAAGTATTTTTTATACATTTTTCTCCGCAGAAATTCATTTATCTTAAATTATAATTGAAAACACAAAAACCTTGTTTTTCTTCAAAATGTTAAATGAAAAAGGGGAAAAATAAATTTAATGCAGTGGTCAGGATCCGCAACATTTTAGGCTCATGGATCCGGATCCCCAAAAATATGCGGAAGGGGCAAAATATCAACCAAAAACTTCAAATAAAAATCGGTGCTCTTTAAACCCAACTCAGAACTGTTGAAAAAAAGAGATTGTAAAATATTTCCGCAAATCTGAAGTTTTAAAATCTAAAAAAAAATAATAATTTTAAAATTCTTATTCTGTTTTAAAAAATCAGTAAATTTAAAAGAAATGTTTATGAGCTGGATCCGGATTCATTTTTTATCAATGCGAAACCAGGATCCGAATCCAAATGAAATGGATCCTAAGCACTGTTTTTAACGAAGTGTTGAATGCACCTAAGATCTATATGTGTATTGGTGCAGGGTTGGGAAGGATTGAAGAGTATCTACCTCCTCCCCCAGGAGAGAATGTCTCCTACAGGGTCTGGAATCTATGGTGTAAAGAGAATCCTGCTTCAAATCTGAGAATGATTGTCAGATCAAAGGTAAGAATTCATTTTTATTTTTGTGAAGAGGAGGAGGGGTAGGTGGAGGTGGAGGGGATAATCATTTTGTACATCCCCTAATTGAGGTGCTTCAGATATCTGTATTTGACTATTTCAAACATCCTAAAAACTCTTCCTGGACCAAATGAAAGTATGGGGGAAAATAAAAGAAAGTGGAAAAGGTCTCATCTTTAACTTTTCTCCTTACGCTTCAGGGCGGGGAGGTAGCCAAGTTAGATCTTGAGCATAATATACAAAGTTACTCACAACGGATGAGACTTTTTTATGAAGACCTAAATCTCTTCATCCTGACGATCTAAAGATTCAATTTTAATTTTGTCTCTTTAGTTTTTTGTTAAATTGAATAATTTGACGTAGGATGTAAAAATTTTCAAGATATAAGCAACCATCGTCTCTGAAGTCTCATCGTTTGTGGGTAATCCTGTTTAAAACCAGGTTGCTGGTTTCAGTCCCGAGTTTGGTTGCATAGTTCCCAGTGTTAAACTTGAATATCAGGTAGAAATATGTTTATTTATAGAACTGCCTTGTCTTAGTATTTAGGATAAAACATGGTAAGTTATCAACAACATAAACTGAATTATCAATGGTTCAAACAATAATTTGAACATTTTTGTTTGCTTGGGTGATTAAATATCCGTAAACCTAATTTTCAAAAAAAAATTAACGAAGTGAGGAATTAAATGTCTTGAATTTAAACCGCAAACATAAAAGAATGAGTGAGAATCTGAATAAGTTGGTTGGATAGATAGATTTTTGAATTAAAATCATGCAAAGATATTGAAACTGAAACCCCTTCTCTTTATACGGATATGAAGAAACTAAAATTCTTTGATTCTCAATTTCAAATTGACAAATTATACTGAGTTCTTTATTTTAATCAAATCGGGTTGTTGATTGATTGGTTTGGTGTTACATTAGTTTCTTGGTTCATATTAGTCTGTGGAATCATTAGTTTCTTTATTAATTGGTTTTTTTTTTATTTCAAAGGTTTGGTGTTACATTAGTTTCTTGATTCATATTGGTCTCCGGAATCATTAGTATCTTTATTAATTGTTTTTTTTTTATTTCAAAGGTTTGGTGTTACATTAGTTTCTTGATTCATATTGGACATTGGTCTCTGGAATCATAAGTTTCTTTATTAATTGTTTTTTATTTCAAAGGTTTGGTGTTAAATTTGTTTCTGGAATCATTGGTTTCTTGATTATTTTTTAAATTTTTTTATTTCATTGGGTTGGATCCGGTGTTCAATGTTCATTGAGCACTGGACCCATGCATTTTTCTCAATTGGAAAGTTATCAACTGTTAGATAAATGTATTGGAGCCGGTGCTCCTTTACACCATAGTCTTTACACCATAGTCTTTACACCATAGTCTTTACACCATAGTTATTACACCATAGTCTTTAAGGAGGCCAGTCCGCCCTCTCAAGGCTTTACAAAAGATTACAATTTTTTTGTATTATTTTTTAGGACGTTTTTAATATTTTTTTTTCGTAATTTAAAATTATTTAGAATTTTTAATATTTTTAATTTGTGTGACGAAAAACAACAACATGCGCATTGGAAATTCAGAGTTGAAGCATTTTTTTTAAGTGTCTTCGTTATATATAGATTTATTGGTTTGTTAATTCATTGATTTGTTAATTCATTGGTTTGTTAATTCATTGGTTTGTTAATTCATTGATTCATTGGTTTGTTAATTCATTGATTTGTTAATTCATTGGTTTGTTAATTCATTGGTTTGTTAATTCATTGGTTTGTTAAATCATTGGTTTGTTAACTCATTGATTTGTTGATTCATTGGTTTGTTAATTCATTGATTTCTTGATTCATTGGTTTCTTGATTCATTGGTTTGTTAATTCATTGGTTTGTTAATTCATTGGTTTGTTAATTCATTGGTTTGTTAACTCATTGATTTGTTGATTCATTGGTTTGTTAATTCATTGGTTTGTTAATTTATCGGTTTGTTAACTCATTGGTTTGTTAATTCATTGATTTGTTAATTCATTGGTTTGTTAAATCATTGGTTTGTTAATTCATTGATTTGTTGATTCATTGGTTTGTTAATTCACTGGTTTGTTAATTCATTGATTTGTTGATTCATTGGTTTGTTAATTCATTGGTTTGTTAATTTATCGGTTTGTTGATTCATTGTTTTGTTAATTCATTGGTTTGTTAATTCATTGGCTTGTTAACTCATTGATTTGTTGATTCATTGGTTTGTTAATTTATCGGTTTGTTAATTCATTGGTTTGTTAATTCATTGATTTGTTAATTCATTGGTTTGTTAAATCATTGGTTTGTTAAATCATTGGTTTGTTAACTCATTGATTTGTTGATTCATTGGTTTGTTAATTCATTGATTTCTTAATTCATTGGTTTCTTGATTCATTGGTTTGTTAAATCATTGGTTTGTTAATTCATTGGTTTGTTAATTCATTGGTTTGTTAATTCACTGTTTGGTTAATTCATTGGTTGGTTGATTCATTGGTTTGTTAATTCATTGGTTTGTTAATTCATTGGTTTGTTAATTCATTGGTTTTGTTAATTCATTGGTTTGTTAATTCATTGATTTGTGATTCATTGGTTTGTTAATTCATTGGTTTCTTAATTCATTGGTTTGTTGATTCATTGGTTTGTTAATTCATTGGTTTCTTAATTCATTGGTTTGTTGATTCATTGGTTTGTTAATTCATTGATTTGTTGATTCATTGGTTTGTTAATTCATTAATTTGTTGATTCATTGGTTTGTTAATTCATTAATTTGTTGATTCATTGATTTGTTGATTCTATAGTTTTTTGATTCACTGGTTTCTTTATTCATTGGTTTTTTGATTCATTGGTTGGTTGATTCATTGGTTTGTTGATACATTGGTCTTTTATTACATTTGTTTCTTAATTTATTTATTTGTTGATTCTATAGTTTTTTGATTCATTGGTTTCTTTATTTATTGGTTGGTTGATTCATTGGTTGGTTGATTCATTGGCTGGTAGATTCATTGGTTTGTTAATTCATTTGTTAGTTAATTATTGGCTTCTTGAGTTATTGTTTTATTAATTCATTGGTTTGTTAATTCATTGGTTGGTTAATTCATTGGCTGGTTGATTCATTGGTTTATTAATTCATTGGTTTGTTAATTCATTTGTTAGTTAATTCATTTTGTTATATGAATATATTTTAGTCCAAGCTTGGAGCTGAAGTGTGCAGTGTATCCCACTATGCACGAGAATGGATTGATAACATTATCAGACCTCAAGCAACTACAATCAGAACAAGGTTAAATAAGGGTTTTATCATTCCACCCAGATTTTTCCCCAACATGTAGAGGAGTTGTAGGACTGAACGACCATTTCTTGATTTAGGAGTTGAGGACTTTTCTCAATCTAAGACTAGAACACTAATTCTTCATCTAGAACTTCTGGACTTATTCTTGATTTAGAACTTTAGAACTTTTCTCAATCTAAGACTAGAACACTAATTCTCCATCTAGAACTTCTAGACTTATTCTTGATTTGAGAATTACAAGATTATTTATTTATATAGGACTTAACTTTATAATTATCTGGGACTAGGGTATTTTATCTTTACCTAGGGCTTGAGAAGACTATTTTTTTTAAAGACTTTTTGCAATTTTTGATTAAAACTATTTCTTCATATATGACTTGAAGACTAAAAACTGCTGGCTTATTATTTTTTTTAAATCAGATTTTTTTTAGAATCAATCCCGAAACTGGAGACGTACTAATGATTCAACCCCTCAGGTCAACAAAGATTATAGTGTGATTGATATTAATTTATTTGCATTTTACGGGTCTACTTTAATGGCCAAAGTTTTATTCCGCAATATAAATTTGAGGTGTTCTGTGGACTCTAAATTTACTTCAACAGTTTTCTTTGTTTAGTCAATCAAATATGTATTCCGACATGAACCTGAATACACCAAGTCAGTCATCTTCTGTTAACGTGAATGTTGCCAAATAAAATAAAAGAAAGTTTCTATAACAAACTATTTATAAAACATCTTAGATTTGTGGATTAGTGTTTTAAAGTTAATTTTGAATGTTTGAAAACGGTGATAAAAACATTGTTTCTTTTTTTAAATTTGTTGTTTTTGTTAAGTTTGAAGCAGCTGACTGAAGAGGGAAGGTTGGAGCAGGTTGGAGAGGATGGAAGGGTGGAAAAGTTTGACCCCGCCCTCCAGCTGGGAAACCTTCATAATATTGTGTCCGAGCTGCGGAGTCAACCTGCCGGAAACTATATTCTCTCTCATGATGCCAAATCTGGAGCTTTTTGCAGACTCCTAAAACCAGCTCAAGGTAGGAAACATTTTTCATTTTTTGTCAACTATTAAAAAATCTTATAGACAGGGAAAGGCGCACAATGCACAGCACCTACATTGCACAATGCACATGCTAGACCTAAGGAAATTCTTATGCACATTTCTATCATTTTTATAGATTTTAAATAAATGATTTTAAATGCTCATATATTATTTTTATTTTTATTTTTTTAGGTCGAAGGTTACTATTGCTTGTAGTTTTATTCAGTTTTAGTTTTCCTAGTTACCTTCCTTCTATTAAACTCCTATATTTTTCCAATTTTTGTTTGTTGGCAGTGACACTGTACAGAACTGTGGAGATAAGTGTTAGAAGATTTTTGAGGATCATGATCTTGAAACTGATAATTATTTTAATATCCTAGATGGAGAATACAGATTGGATCTGTATTGTATATGAAGGATTGAAGGGGGGGAATAATGATATTTATTATAATATCCTAGGAGGAGAATACAAGATAGGATCTGTATATGAAGGATTGAAGGGAGAGAATAATGATATTTATTTTAATATTCTAGGAGGAGAATACAAGATAGGATCTGTATATGAATGATTGAAGGGAGAGAATAATGATATTTATTTTAATATTCTAGGAGGAGAATACAAGATAGGATCTGTATATGAATGATTGAAGGGAGAGAATAATGATATTTATTTTAATATTCTAGGAGGAGAATACAAGATAGGATCTGTATATGAAGGATTAAAGGGGGAGGATACTGCTCCTGTATCTGGGGATCCTTGGATACCTGTAGACATTAATCTAGTCACACCCTGGCATTTAACACACAAGTAAGTCACGACGAATACGAATACGAATCCCATCTGCTAAATGTCAACGTAACTTTGAGTAACCTTATATCATCCAACCACTTTAAAGTTAATTTCTTTTTCAGAATTCAAAATGTTCCCTATGTATATACAGGGTAACCCACAAATAATAAGACTTGAAATTCTTAATTGTTTCGATCCAAGATTTAATTTGGTGATTTGCCTTAAAAAAGTGTTCAAAGGTTGAACGGACTAGTTTGACATCGAATGTAATGAGATGACAGCTGCAGGAATACTTGGATGTAAGAAGAATTATTAAATAAATTCCATGCCGTTGTTTATGAGATCTCATTGTTTATGGGTCCCCCTGTATATTCTGTTAGTCCTGTTGTTAACAATATTCTTTGTATTAGACGAGTGCCAGGAACCTTTGAACCCTGTGGCAAGAAACCAGAACCTAAACACGTTGGATACGGCAGAGGGAAAAGAAACAGGGGTAGGGGGCGGGGCTGGAGCTCAGACAGGGGCGGAGGAAATGATGATAGGAAGGGAGGCGGGGGTAGAGGAGGACGAGGCGGCGGCGGTGGAAGGGGAAGAGGAGGAAATCAGAAGAGAGGAAATAGGAATTGAGAACTTTTGAGTATCTACTTCCCAGTTTCTGTTTATTTACACATGAAATTATTTATGCAAATAATTTCAAATGGAACTTGTTGATTTTTTTTTGCCACTGTGATATTCTGAAATAAAGTAAAAAGAGAAGTGATGAATTTTAATGTATTAAAAAATGTAAATTAAAAATGATAAAGGTGTAAGCATATGATTACACTGTCGTACATGGCTCTCTCAAGGTTCCAACGCTAGTTAATTTTTATTAAAATAGGAAGAATTTATTTTTTACAAATCACGAACTGTAACATCAATTAGTTGTAACTTGTTAACATCAATGATCACAGTAGAGCAATTGGTAAGTAATGAGTACCATTACCTGTTATGTGATAATGTTGCCCTTAAACTGAGAATAGACTGAACTTGTGCTTCTGTTAGAACATGGAGTACAACTGCACAGACAAGAAAGAAAATTGACAAAATTTCTCATATTCGAGTTTTCAAGGGGGATGTTTAATATTGGTTACTAAATGCATGTTACTCAAAGCATATATGTTACCATTACAAAACAATTTGAGAAAAAAATACTTCTATGGGAAATAAGTTTAAACTAACTTCATGCTTTACACGAAACAAATACTAGTGGTATAATTTGAAAACAAAGAGTAGACTAAATAAATGCGAATTAGTAGCGACCAATTCTGCTAAATCTAAAATCTTAACTAAAGTAAGACTGATAAGCTTACGGCGCTTTTAAAAAAAAAGTGCAAACGTTTCTTTAAAAATTGTAAATAATCATGTACAAACACATTCTTTCTTATTATTATGTTCCACTCAGATATTAATTAAAAGATCTTGTATCTACTACAAGGGATACAGGGTGTCCCAAATTAGGAATTCATCCTTGATTTTCACAATTGGAAAATAGTATAAGTGTAAAGGCAGTTAGGCTTCGTTGGCTTTTTGTAAATAGCTGTACAATGTACAATGTACAATTGTGTACATTAATTAAACATTAGTACAGCACAGTAATCCTTAAAACTGAAAGTAAATACAGTACTGTACTTTGCATATGAATATGAATTACTTCACTGCACTATTTCGATTCAAATAGAATACTGTTGAGTGGAGAGTGAAGGCACTTTCACGGTTTTTTGGTCAAAACTTGTAAAATCACAGATACAGGAAATCCAGGAAGGATCAAAGATTAAACTTAATCTTGGTTTCAATATTAAATCCCCTTCTCTCTATATTGGTGGAGGACCGTTGACATAGCTGAGCTGAACCCAGGAAGAATGGTAGTTTAGGTTTTCACAGCAACGAGCCTGAAACAATGAATAGTAAAGTATTAAATGATATTAAATTTAAATTAAAAATTGGGCATGCCCGCTTCCCTTTAAAACCCTCATCTTATCAAGGAAAGATTAGAAAATATGTCTGACTCGGACAATTTCTCCATCATGTTTCTGAAACAGAACTGCAAGAGTCGCTTTATTAAGAAACCAAAATTGAAATTGATTAATTTCCAGAGAGAAAATGTTGGATATTTCGTGAATTATTGATGAGACAAAGATTGTGAATCGGTTACACCCTCTTTAAATGCAGGGTCTCATTAAATTACATCCACAGTCCTTCTAGTATATTTTTTTACTTTTTAATTTACTGGTTCTGTCCCTATCATTTTTGCATAGCCTTGATTTTAGGAGTATCCTCGAGTTCTTTACAACGAAAAGATAGTAAATGGCGGATATTTGTTAATTTACCTCTACATATAAGATTAATGTTCAAAATCCTTACAACAGTCTTTAAATACTGAAATTTGGTGCATTTAAAAAATTACTGAAAAACTGATTAAAACCTGTGAATAAACAGCTATAGGTAGAAGAGCAGCCACCAGGAAACAGGAATATAAACAGAACCGTCCTATTCTACCCCAGGTAGTCCTACCACCAGCCTCCGGTCCTACCCCAGGTCCGAGGCCAACCTTAGGTTCGGTGAAGGTATCCGAGTACCCACTGTCCTCTATCCTCTGAACCTCAGGATCCTTGATACTTGTCCTCTTCTTAATCCTCCGTCTTCGAGGCTTTACAGTAACCTTGTCCTCTCTGTCATCTTCACTGGAGGCATTTTTTGCCTTTCTTAGTAGAGCGTAGAGGTCAACAACCTCTTGTTTTATCTCCCGGAGGTTAGCAGTGTTCTCTTCTGTTTCTAGTTTATGAACCCAGAGGTTTAGATCGAATACATCTCGTTTTAGTTGGAACAGTAACTCACACTGCAAAATATTTTTAAGGTTATATAGTCTCTTAAAATTTTAATTTGTTCGATACAGGTCTACCCACAAAGGATGAGACTGTAAAGACAATCCCTAAAACTCAGAAAATACGACGACCTCTAAGTCAGTTTTCTGCCTTGAATATATTCTTTTATTGGCTTATTCAATAATTTGAAAAAGAGGAAAGAAGTTCACAGTTGCAGGGAATCATGAATATGAGGAAACAGAAATCAAACAGTCTAACGCTTTTAAAACATGCGGTATTCCCCCCCTTTTCTAGTAAATCTCCCCCCCCCTTCTCTTCCTAGCACTCAATTTAAGGTTGCGTGCTGTTGTGCATACCCCACGAAGGGGAGGAGGGGGGAGGGAGAGAAATATAAATAAGCTTGCAAACCCTTGCGAGAGGTGGAGGAGGGGTCGCAAAATATTAAAATTATGTCAAAACAATTTCACACTTTTGAATAGGTTGGTTTAAATTGAAAACACCTCAGGCAATTACATCCCTGCAGTTCAATAGACAATAAACTGAGATCTATCTAGTCCGCAATATATATATATTATGTATTCACCATAGGATGTCTTGATTACATCTTTTTAAAAATATATATATATTTCTAAACTAAATTTGGATTTAATTTCTATTTAGTTAGATAAATTTCATGAAAAGAAAAAAAAACAATTCTTTGTATTCTGATTTCTGAACCCCTCAGAAAATCTTAATCACCATTTTTCCTGGGGAATGTGGTATACTACGCCCTTTAAGCCCCCNCCCCCTGGCTAAAATCCTGTGTACGCGCCTGGAGCAGACCCTTTTTTAATTTCGCTATCAGAAAATTGGTTTTATTTATGAATAGCGTAGGGTAGGTAGTTGAAAGGTGGGAGAGGGGGGGGGAATGTAGGGGAAATAAGAGAGCCTTAGGGGGAATTGAAGGGGAAACGGAAGTTTTTAAGTGTTTGTTTATTTTGCAAAGATATAAATCTTAATGGAATTTTTATCAGTTCTTTCCATCTTCATGATTCATTCAAGATATTTGTTAAAAAATCAATATTTTTAGGTCAATACATTTAACTTTCTAGATATTTACTAAATTTTCAATAAATTAAACATTCTCGAAGTTTTTCTAAATTCGCAAAAATTTCTGCAATCAAATACTGTTTTTGTTCCGCGAAATTTTTTAAAACATTATTACAAAATTTCTCCAAAATTTGCTCTATAGCCAAATATTTTTTTTAGAAAAAACAAACCAAGAAATCGTTTGATTCGGTTCTTTCCGAATGTATGTTATAAACACTAATATAATACATTTTTGGAGGACAAGCCCTGTTGGAATTTATGTCAGAAGAACTAAACAGTTATATTTCATTGAACATCTAACTATACGATTGCGTGTTAGGTTAAAACATCTTTTCATAACTGTCATTTCTCTTTATAGTATAGGGGGGGGGGGTTTCAGCTACAAGGTGTCTACTGTCATTTCTCTTAATAGTAAGGCTGTATTTAATCGAGAGAAAACATGCCAGATTAAATTCAAAAGAAGAAAGTAGTTATTTAAGTATAGAGATGTATAAAAACTAATTTCCTTTAAAGAAATAGACGATTTTGATTGTGTCACCTCAAAAACTGTGTACAAAATTATCAAAGCATTATCAAAGCAGTAAAATATAATAATAATCTACATGTTTTATCTGCAGTGGATTTTTTTTTCCAAATAATTTTACCTTGTTAATTTTGTTGTTGTCGTGTTGAAAACTTTCTTCTGTTGTAACCCCGTCTCTTCTACTGCATTAGACAAACAAATTAAACTAGCTAAAACTTTTAATTCAGGTGTTTTACCCTTTCGGTAAAAATGCTGCATTAACCTAGAAATATTTCTCTTATAATTTTGAGCCCTTCTTGCTTCTATATATAAATTTAGCTTGTCTGTTTGTCTGTTTGTTTGTATCCAATAAACGTAAAGAAGACTGAACCGATCGGGCCCAAATTTTGTGTGGGACCTCACGTGACCCTAGGGAAGGTTTATGAATGATTAAAATTTTAAAAATTTGTATTTAAAAGTTTTTTTTGTTGTAAAATTTTGAAAATGCGCGTAAATGTTTTATACTGTACAGATAAAGCCAAGATTAAAAGTAGAAATAGAAGATGGGCGCGACGTGCCTTAAAATCCTAGTTTTTTTATATTTACCAATATTTTGTTTTACTATAACCTAATTTCTATGAAAATATAAAATAACATAAAGAGTTTATATATGTTTGCCTGTGTATAATCTGTTCAAGTGCAAATTTCACCGAATCTATCCGAGATTTCAATCGAGAAATTTCGGAGGAATTTTGCGCATTTTCTTTCTTCTCGGTTCCCGTCTTCAAACATTTCCCGGATTTCCATTCTAAAACGGACAAAATTGATTTTAAGTTTTCCTACAAATTTTACAAAGCTCTTACGAGGAGATTTAGAGGCATAGCACTTTTGGGTATTCACCGGCGATATCTAAAAATATATAATTTTTTTACGAGTAAAATAAGTTTTTCAAAAATTGATTAATTTATTGCATGCTTGGTTAGTCACATGACAAGATAATTAAATGCTCATCCAATTTTATTCATCCATAAAACTATTAATCAATCAAGCAAGACCTTTTAGTGTAGTTTGATAATCTCTTAATAAAGCCAAATACAGATGGTTCAATATAATCTTTTTAAAATAAAATGCTGTTAAAGTTTCCTTTTTATTAACTTTTAATCCTTAAAACTGAGATCAATTTTTTCATGTTATTGTGTATTTTTAGTTATTTGCTGTTTATCTATATATATCTTAAAAACTGTTAAAAAGAAAGAAAAAGTATTTATCGCTGTTTTCCTTTACTGTTAAATAAAAGGTTGATTCGTGAATTGTAAATAAACTTTTGCTTCAATCCCAAGCATTGAAATGGCAAGGTGATCTTGCTAAATTAAACATGACAATTACAAGTAGAGATACGCATTGTTTTGAATTTTTAAGAGGCTTTAAAACAATCTAAAACCGGTTTCTAAATTGTATTCTCACAACTTTGCTTTTATCACCATGTGAGAAATCTAAGAAAATGTATTTTTTTTCGTAGGCCAGTGTACTTAATTGTGCACAATGTAACAAAAGGAAACTTTTGAATAATTAGACACATTTCAGATTCTTAAAGTTAAAAAAAGAAATAACGATGTCCATCTCTATTTACAGGTTTACAACCTTTTACTTCCTTCAAGCAATTCACAATTGTTAAAAGAAATCATTGAACCAGGAAATGCAAATCTTGAAGAAACAGACAACAGGATGTTTTAAAATGGTATTTAAAAAAAAAAATTATTTCTCTGACAAAATATTGTCTTTCACACGATGATAAGCAATGCGTTCTAAGCATGGAAATCGTAAAATTTCCAAACCGTAGATGTAATTGTGCGTATAAAAACACGATTTTTTGCCGAATTTCTGGCTAATAGGTCTAAAAACCTCAATTGACATTCAGTCCATTCAGCATTTCAAAAATCAATAGAAGTCACTAGACAAAAAAAAAGATGCGTCAGGACTCAGGATCCGACGAATACTGCCCCGTCGTTTTTGGTTCAATATTTTCAAAATTGTTTGGCCCAAAAACTGATTTTTTGGGACTCTGCCATTTCTTAATCTCAAATATCAGTTTTTGCCTCTAGTTAGTTTAATTATCAACGGATTTTTACGATTTCAGGATTTCTAAATTCCAAGTTCTTTTGGTGCCCATATCGATGTATTTTGAAGAAATATTTTTTTTCGCTTTCATAAGTGAATTATTCAACCTTAAATTTCATAAAAACCGGTTTCTGGTTGGCAATTTTAGCTTGCGAAAAAATCGTCTTTTCTAAATGTTTTTTTTTACATCCAAAACCAATCTTATGCACATAGAGGCGAGTGCAATGGCCAAAATAGATCACCCAAAATGGGAAAAGACATGAAACAAAGAGCTTAAAAAACATAGATTTTCGAAATTAAACTGGATAAGTTAAGAACGGCTGCATAAACACACTGGTAATATTGTTATTGAAAGGCTAAAAAAATGTTAAAGTAATTAATCTAAAATTGTTAAGCAAATATGCTCGTGCTTTAAAAGTAGTGTGTATGTTATTGTGTGCAGTCTTAGGCAAAATGAATTTAGTCTTTTTACCAAATTCCCAATGTAAAAAAACGTTCAATATTCTCTTATTTATAAAAAACTTGCCAAATTTATTCCACTGTCGTTCAAATCTTCATCGTTAATGTCGTCTTTCACATCTTCGGGAGAACTGGACAAATCGTCCTCCCTCCTAATACACTGGGAATAGTCCTCATCACATAAAAGATAATCGTCCATACACTTTAAGCTGTAGTCGTCGTCCATTTCACTTTTTCCTAGTTTAAACTCGTCTTCTGCTAGTAGAGTGTCGTCGTCCTTGAGCCCTGAATAGTCCTCTCCTAGACTTAGAATAGTCCGGATTCCCTCCTCGTCCACATTTTCCTCGTACTGGTATTCACTCAAATAGTCCTCCTGAAATACAAATCAATAAATATATAAAACTAAGTTTTCAGAGTACCTCGAGTCCGTCTTCTATTAACGAAAAAAGTTCGCAGACTTTAAAATATATTTTCGTGTACTTTCAAAAATTTTATGAAATTCGATTTTTCGAACAAACTAACGCTTAAATACTTTGTAAAATTATGAAAAAAGGAAAGATTTAGAATTATTTGCCATTATGAGAATAAAAAATACAACTTTACAAAAAAATAAATATTTATGGTTTTGTTTTTAATTCTAGGTATTGAATTAAAAAGAATATGTACAAATATTGAAAAAATGGGAGGGGGTTAAAGGTATTTGCCAAAATGCGAAAAATACAACGTATTTAAAAAAATATTTAGGGTTTTGTTTTTTAATTCTAGGTATCTGAAATTAAAAAGATTGTGTAATAATATAGAAAAAATTGGGAGGATGTTTGTTTAAACATATTTAAAAAAAAAATAAAGATAAGAAACAGGGTGAAAATATTATGAAGGTAATTAAATCCAATTGCTTGCAGAAATACCGATAATTAGTTAAAATAAATGTCTCGAATTTGAACTAATTAAATATTTTCCAACTTAATAATAAATGATTAGATAAATAATATAACGATGGTTCACCCTGTAGTGCATTTCTGAGATTATGTTACAACTATACATACAACCCTTATCTTTAAATATAATTAGTCAGAAGTAAATTTTAAATATTGATAAATGCATTTCGTACTAATTCCAGATTTTAATTTGAGATTATTTAAAACTGTGATATAGACAATTGAAAATAATTAAAAAATTTTAAATTGATCATTCAAAAAATTGGGCCCTTTCTTTAATTACAAAGCAAATGAGGTTTTTTTGTAATAAATAAATAAGTAAAAAAGAAACAATTTTATACTATACAGGTTGGAAAAGTAAAAAGTACAGTTTAATTAGGCAAAAAGTTGAAAAGATAAAAACACAATTTAAAAAAGTAAAATGTTAAGATTAAGACTCTTACAAGAAAAGATATGAAATTCTAAAAGTACAGATTAGAAACTTGGAAAAACAAATTGAAAAAACAAAAACTCAGATTAGAAGTGGAAATCAATTTGGGCTTGTATCGTTAATAATCTGAAAGACAGACTCGAAATTTTAAAAACACAGATTGTAAAGTTGAAAGTAAAGATTGTAAAGTTGAAAGTAAAGATCGGAAAACTAATTCTTTTTTTTACAGTTAAGTAAGTTTTGTGCAGATTAAAATGTAAAGGTCGGTAAATCAAAAAATGCAAATTGAAATGTTAAAAGTTTTTTACTTAAAGTTTAGATTGGTCTGTTAAAAAGTAGAGAATATAAAGTTTGAAAAAAGATACATTTCAAAAAGTTCAAAGGTAACGATTCAAAAGCTAAACGTGATTTTCTGTAATCTCGTAACCCCCCCCCCCTTCCCCCATTCCGGCTCCAACCCTACTTCTTGAACTCTTTAACTCTTTGAATACTTTCCAGCTTGTATTTGAACTTGTTTCTAATTGTCATCCAGGCTGGGATGGGGGGGGGGGAGGAAGCGGGGGTTTACTAAATGGGAGGGGGTTTACTAAATAGGGGGGGGGGTGAGGGAGGTATACCTTATCCCAAAGTTGCGACTCTGATGAACTATGGTTGCTCCCGTCCTCTCTTCTACTCCCGTCCTTGCCCCGGGTATAGCCGGAGTTTGAGCTGGAGCAGGTTGAGATAGAATCTCCAAACTCCGAATCTGAGTTCCAGTCTCCGGTCTCAACTTTTATCTGCTCTAGGTTCAAGTTCTTAAACCAGTTCTCCTCGAGGCCGATTTCATCGGTTTTCGTTGGATCTCTAGTCCTGGACATATCTTGATCCAGGTTTAGGTTCAGGTTCAGGTTTCGGAGCTCCGCTGTCTCCGGGTTATTCTCAGCTTCTTCTCCGGTTATCAGAGCTTCAGTTGAACTTGACTCCTCAATTTTAGATTGGAGATCTCCTAGGAAGTTAGAATTGGAATACATCTTATATTTTTTATGTTTCTTATCGTCATAGTCTTGTCCTTATCGGAGTACTTGCCCTAGGCTTAATTCTTGTCTTAACCCTAGTCATTGTTCTTGTACTGATTCTAGCCCTTATCGTTGTCCTTGTCCTTATTCTTGTCCTAATCCTTACTCTTCTTCTAGTCCTTACTCTTCTTCTAGTCCTTGCTCTTATTTAAGTTCTCGGTCTGTTCGTATTCCTTGTTCTTGTCATTGTCATAAGTACCTGAACTCGCATAGAAACTATCTGAACTAGTCGACATGTTCATACTAGTCGACATATCCATCCCAGTCGACATAAACTCCTTGTCGCCTTGTTCCATTCTGTTAAAGTGCTCCAACCCTCCGCCCATCCTGCCGTGTCCACTTCTATATCCAATCCTCGGCATTAGCTCAAGGCGGCATGGTAGAGATTTCCGCCATTCTCGCTTCCGTCGATCCCCATCAGAGTCTGAACTTTTTCCGATACGCTTCCGCCTTAAAACCAATATCTCCGCCTCGCTCGCCAACCTTTAGACAAAAAACTCTCATAGTTGGACAATTAAAAAAGTACAAAACTAAATTTTTACGCAAACATTTAAGGTAAATAAATCTGAACTTACTTAGCATGCGTTTAAAGCACAATCAAAGTTGGTGAAAATTTACGAATAACTTTCATTTGCATAAAATTGAAATTCTGACCTTTTTACGTCTTCAGCCGAGTAGGTCAGCTTCCGCTCAGGCTGAAGCTTAGAAGAACTTTCTGCTTTATCAAATCTAAATTACAAATAGTTAGAATTTTTAGCAAATACACTTAAAGAAATTGAGTCTTTGCCACAAACTCTGATGTTCTGTCCCCATATCTTTGTAACCCAATGTCGTAGACCATACATATTTCAAACTATGAATTCTTTTAGATCAAATATTTTCAAAAATTGACAAATCTATAATCCATACTACAAAGTTTTCACTGATACAAATTTGTTCTTAGCAATCTTAAATGAGTTGAAATTGATTCAAAAAATAATAAGAGCTGACAGTTTCGCATATTTTACAAAATAAAAATATTTTTTTTATTTCTTTCTTGATGTTGATAAACTTTAAAGGCATTTTCTCAATTTTCCATATCATGAGAGTGTCCAAATTGAAATTGAGTTTTGCCACAAAATAAAATCTTCTGATTCCTGTATTTTTGCAACCTGATAGTGAAACCTATGATATTTAAAACTTAAATTATTTGATTTAAAAGAAATCAAAGTTTGACATTTCTCAGCTCTACAACATTAGGTTGCGAAGATATTCAGAAAATCAGAGTTCTTGCAAAGACTCAATTTCCTTCTCAAAAAGGTTAATACAAAATTTTAAAATATTATAACTTTCAGAGATGTCTCTTAAATTTGTTACGAAACTATAGTGTACTTTATCATTCTTCCTCACTTCGTCGTGAATTTCATAATTAACGTGCTAAAAAGTAATTGTCGTTCTATAATGTTAAGTTAGCTGTATATTATAGCACTTTATATTTTGACTTCTGCCTATAACACTATTATTTTGACGACGTGCTATAAAGTTCTAGAACTTAAATTTTCTCTATATTTATATATAAGAGAACATTTCTGTCCAAAAACTTTATAACACTGCGAACCAAAATCACAATGCTATAAATAGTTATAAAGTAAAAAAAAAACCCTAGCGAAAAAGAAAACACTTTATTTATTTTGTGAATCTGAAGAGAATACACGCAGATTTAACAATTAGGTTTCAGCAAACTGGAACGTCTGAGTTCTGATCACTTTCTCTTTAATGAAAAAGTTTAAAAAGGCAATTCTGTGAATTCGAAGGTGGTTGAAAATAGACCCTAAATGCATGTAATTAAATTAAAATTGAAGATGGCCCTGGATAGTCCATGGGTAAGAAACAAAGAAATTGTAATTTCGAATAACGTTCTGTCTGATGTTTAATATCGCACTGTTCTATAGTTATATTTACATCACTATGTATAGTAATATATTTTATACCAAGTGTTTTTAACAGCAGTGAAAATAGATTTTTTTTACAATATCAATAATCAACATATTTTAAATTCAAATTTCAATGAATTGTTAAAGAAAGGTAATTACATTTTTCTAAATTGTGATTTTTTTGGAGACTACTTAAAAAATGTTGAACAAAAAAATTTGTTTGTTCACAATTTTTTTTATTTTTCATCATTCTTCATGTGTGAACAAAATTGCGCAAACCATTTATGAGAATATAATGATTTGCTGGAAGTGTTTCGATTTAAAAATTCATCAATATCATCATGTAGAGTAGAGAAAGTTTTTATATGATCGAAACTAATTTGAGTTTTAGCAAAACTAGATTTTATCAAAATATATCAATTTTATTGTTAAAGAAATAATTGCCTCATGAGCCATGAAAAAACAAAGCTTTAAAAACATATATTTTTGAGTGTATCTATGTACTTTTAAAAAAAGCGTATCATAACCATTTTTTGCTAAAATCATTTTTAAAATTGGCGCGTAGCAATTGTATTCTCTGGATGGCTTAAGTTTAGAAAATCATGTCGCCACTCTTATAAATCTTTTTGTGCGTCTGGCTTAGACGGGGGGGGGGGTACATGGCATTAGGCCGCACCCTTTAGCATGAAATAATCCCCTATTAAATATGCTAAACAGTCTTAGGTTAAGCTTACATCATCATAGGTTAACAAATAAATCAAACTTGAATTTATCAGTTTAACAAGGCTGGTCACGCTTCATTAGAAGGTTAAAACTTCAATAATTTAACAGGAGGGTGTGGACGTATTTTTACATACCCTTCACATAGGAAATCTTTAAACCCTTATATGAGCTATAATGAGGAAGATGTCCTCGCTGTTCTGACTAAAAAGGTGCTAAATTTTGACAATTTCCAGAGCATAAATCCGCAATTCGTTTACAAAAAGAGGACAAATTTGACAATAATCAATTCTTATTTTAAAAAAACAAGAATTTCTTAATCATTCTTGATCATTATCTGAATGGGACATGCCAATCTTTGGATGGAAAGTTGCTTGAAATTACGTTAACAGTCCCTTTAAACAAGCAAATCTGGCTTGATCTCCTCAAGCACATGACAAGCCGAAACAAATATTTTTGACGCGTGACGGCTCATCGGACTATCGTCATTTTGTGTTTTAAAGCCATTGTTTGTCAAATGTAATGTTGTGCGCACTCTAAATATTAGATAGCAAGGTGAATAATAAAATTATCCGCGCCGCACCCTTTCTCATATCTCTCGCACTCATCTCACAAATTTGTAGAAAATATTCAGAAACTTGATGGAGTCGGATCTTAAAACAGATTGTTAAACAAATTTTTTAAATTTTTTTTAATTCTTTCTCTAAATAATTAAAATGTTTGTTTTTGGCTTTTGCACGGTTCCTCAAAAGTTTAAGAAGTTTAAATTTTTTCGATATTTTCTGTTCTAAAAGTTTACTTTTATTAAACTATTCAAAATGTTGACTCTTACTAAAGAAATTGGTTTAAATGGTTGATTTTTTCCATATTTTTTTATTATTTAAACTTGGCAAAAAAATTGATCTTCTTGAACGTCAAAAAATATTTACAAGGACAACATAAAAATGTCCTCCTTGAACAATAGTTTATATTTGGCGTCTCTACATAGTTTTTAATTTTTTTAATTATTACCTTGGAGTTCGTTTTTTCGTGTCTTCATCGTCCGACTGATTTCTCGACGGAACACTTCGATCCTCCCGTCCCCAGAGGACGCTTCGTCGGTCCTCGACGCCCCACAGGACATTCTGATGGGCCTCCGAATCCCAGAGAGTTTTTTTATTGTCCTCTGGACGGTTCCAGTTGATAAAGCTACGGTTGGACTCTTCCCTTCTTCTTTGGCCTCTGCTGACCTCCTCCTTACCTTTACTGACCTCCTCCAAACCTCTGCTAACCTCTTCCTGACCTGTATCAGTATCCTCTGAGAGGTCAGACACATGTCTGCAGTGGAAAGTCGCAAAATTAGGACCTCTGAAGTAATCGTGTTTCTTAATTCTTTAAACAGGGTATGCAATACATAGCTACATATGGAAATAAAATCGCGCGTATATAATATATATGACGTGTTATATAGGTATTGTTCCAAAGGGGTGGGGGTTAAGTAAGATCCGATCAACAGGATAAACGTAAACAAACAAACATAAACTACAGGATGTTCTGTTTTAACCAAACACCGGAAATTCTAGTTTAAAGGTTTCAAATATACATACACGACAATGCACGGTAAAGCACGCTAATGAATGGTTTCTTGAATATGAACAATCTCTAGCTTTTCTTTTTATTCATCGTAATTTTCATTCAATATTTATGATGCAATATTCAGTATTCATTATTTAATATTCATTATCCAATATTCAATATTCATTATTCAATATTCATTATTCAATATTCAGTATTAAATATTCAATATTCATTATTCATAAAGTCATTATTTAATATTCATTAATCAATATTCAATATTCAATATTCATTAATCAATATTCAATATGTACAATATTAAATAATCAATATTCAAAATTCAATATTCAATATTCATTATTTATTATTCAGTATTCAATATTCAATATTCATTATTCATTATTCAGTTCATCCTGTGTTTAGCATTCATCCGAAAATTAAGCCTATTTTTATAATCACATATTTTCTAGATTATAGTTTAAGAATATATTCTTTTTCCGTCCTAATTTCATCTATCCTTTTTGTCATTTATTCATTCTTTTGTAAATTTATCTTTTTATTCTTCAATGTATTCATCACTTTTTATTCATCTGTCTCATTATTCATCTATAGAAACATATAATGCACCTTTTTATTTTATTTTTCATTTCTTTAAACATTATTTATTCATTTTTATCTTAATAAATACATTATTATTATGTGTATATAATGCAATACATATTTTGTGGAATTGACCATTTTTAAACCTTCGCCCCCCTCCCCTCATTTTAAATTGTATTTTATAGACCCTATTGTGTACGGTTAAAAAATTACACACAAATTCCAGGGGGTGGA